>NC_057795.1:113977954-114211302 GCF_018294505.1 Triticum aestivum
GCGCAAATCAGCCTATAAAAGGTATTGAAAAAAAAGTGGGAAGAAGGAGGGGGACAAGAGACAGTAAAAAATATAAAAAGGTGGACGGGGGAGTGAGACGAACTCTGAGTCAGGTGTTTTAGGCGTAGAATCTTCGGAGACGGGCTGCGTTCCATGGGTTCGGCTCGAGTCGGTTGTCAGATGCTTTACGTAGACGGTATGCTCCACCGGTCAGGACTTGGTCGATGATGAAGGAACCTTCCCACTTGGGCTTACGTTTGTCCTTTTTCTTGTCCGGCAGGCGTAGAACGAGTTCGCCGACATTGTAAGTTTTGGCCCGTACTTCTCTGCTTTGATATCTTCGAGCCTGCTGCTGATAGAATGCGGAATGAGACTTTGCCACGTCCCGCTCCTCCTCTAAGGCATCCAAACTGTCCTGCCGATCCAACTCGGCTTCTCTTTCTTCGTACATGCGCACACGAGGTGAGTCATGAATTATATCGCAGGGCAGAACTGCCTCTGCACCATACACCATAAAGAATGGTGTGAATCCAGTAGTACGGTTTGGCGTGGTCCGCAGCCCCCAGAGTACAGAGTCGAGCTCCTCTACCCAGTGCGTGTTAGATTCCTTGAGGGACCGCACTAGTCTGGGTTTGATGCCGCTCATGATTAGACCATTTGCTTGCTCGACTTGACCGTTAGTTTGGGGGTGATAGAGTGAAGCGTAATCGAGCTTGATGCCCATGTTTTTGCACCAGAGTTTAACCTCGTCGGCAGTGAAGTTCGTGCCGTTATTAGTGATGATGCTGTGGGGGACGCCAAAACGGTGTACTACCCCGGATAAGAAGTCTATCACCGGTCCTGATTCTGCCATTTTAACCGGCTTGGCCTCAATCCATTTGCTGAATTTGTCCACCATGACCAATAAGTATTTGTGCTTGTGGGTTCCCCCTTTAAGGGGTCCAACCATGTCAAGCCCCCAGACCGCGAACGGCCTGGTAATGGGTATAGTTTTGAGGGCGGTGGGTGGCATGTGGCTCTGATTAGCAAAGAGCTGGAAACCGATGCATCGTTGGACTAAGTCCTGAGCATCTGCCCGGGCTGTCGGCCAAAAAAATTCTGTACGGAATGCCTTGCCTACGAGGGCCCGGGCCGCAGCATGGTGCCCGCGGAGTCCGGCGTGAATTTCAGCCAGGAGATTCTGCCCCTCCTTTTCGGAGATACACCTTTGAAGGACTCCAGTTGTTCTTTTCTTATAAAGTTCTCCCTCATGGACCTTGTAGGCTTTAGATCGCCGAACTATGCAGTGGGCCTCATTTTGGTCTTCGGGAAGTTCCTGCCGAATTAAGTAGGCTAGGAATGGTTCTGTCCACGGGGCAATTACTGCCATTATTTCGTGAGCTGAAGGTGTTATTTCGTTGGCTGAGCCGACGATTGTGTCAGAATGGTCTGAGTTCGGTGATGCAGCTGGCTCCGGATTGTTATTTGCGGACTCCTCTTCCCATAACGCGGATGGCTTGAAGAGCCGTTCTAGGAAGATGTTTGGAGGGACGGCATCTCGTTTCGTGCCGATGCGTGCTAACACGTCTGCTGCCTGGTTATTATCCCGGGCTACATGGTGGAATTCGACTCCTTCGAACCGAGCTGACATTTTTAGGACGGCGTTGCGGTAAGCTGCCATTTTTGGATCTTTGCCATCAAAGTCTCCATTTACTTGGGATATTGCGAGGTTTGAATCCCAGCGCACCTCTAGGCGTTGAATGCCCATGGAGATTGCCATCCGGAGGCCATGTAGAAGGGCCTCGTATTCGGTTGTGTTATTGGAGTCCATGTACATTATTTGAAGTATGTATTGGATTGTGTCTCTAGTTTGGGGACGTCAGGACGACGCCAGCCCCCAAGCCAGCCAACATTTTGGATCCGTCGAAATGCATGATCCAATTGGAGTATGCGTCGTACTCTTTAGGGAGTTCGGCTTCGGTCCATTCGGCGACGAAGTCGGCCAGAACCTGCGACTTTATAGCTCGCCGTGGTTTATAGGTTATGTCAAATGGTAAGAGCTCAATAGCCCATTTTGCAATCCTGCCCGTTGTGTCGCGATTGTTTATAATATCGTAGAGAGGTACTTCGGAAGCCACCGTTATGGAACACTCTTGAAAGTAGGGTCGTAGCTTCCGGGATGCCATGAACACTGCATATGCTATCTTTTGATAATGTGGGTACCGGGACTTGCATGGAGTTAGAACAGTGGATACGTAGTACACTGGTTTTTGAAGAGGGAATCTGTGCCCTTCTGTCTCTCGCTCGACGACGAGTACCGCGCTGACAACTTGATGTGTTGCTGCGATATATAATAACATAGGTTCGCCCAGGTTGGGCGCGGCCAGGACCAGATTTGTTGCCAGTATGGCCTTTATTTCTTCGAGTCCGGCTGTGGCAGCATCCGTCCATTCGAAATGTTCGGTGCGCCGGAGGAGGCGGTAGAGGGGCAGAGCCTTTTCTCCCAAACGGGAGATGAAGCGACTTAAGGCCGCTACGCATCCGGTTAGTTTTTGTATTTGCTTGAGGTCTTTTGGAATATCCAATTGTGACAGAGCTTGGATTTTGGCCGGGTTTGCTTCAATTCCTCTACCGGATACGATGAAGCCCAAGAGCTTTCCGGCTGGTACGCCGAAGACGCATTTTTCCGGATTGAGCTTAATGTCATATGCTCGGAGGTTGTCGAATGTCACCCTCAAGTCTTCTACTAGAGTTTCGACGTGTTTGGTCTTGACGACCACATCGTCTACGTATGCCTCTACTGTTTTGCCTATCTGGGTAGCCAGACATGTTTGAATCATGCGCTGATATGTTGCGCCGGCGTTTTTGAGTCCGAAGGGCATTGTGTTGAAGCAGAATGGCCCATATGGAGTAATGAATGCCGTTGCGGCCTGGTCTTTCTCCGCCATCTTGATTTGATGGTATCCGGAGTATGCGTCGAGGAAGCACAATGAATCGTGCCCTGCGGTAGCATCGATGATTTGGTCGATGCGAGGGAGGGGGAAAGGGTCCTTTGGACAGGCCTTGTTAAGGTCTTTAAAATCGACGCAGAGGCGCCAGGATTTGTCCTTTTTTGGTACCATTACTAGATTGGCTAGCCAGTCCGGATGTTTTATATCTCTGATGAATCCGGCTTCTAAGAGTTTGGCTAGCTCTTCTCCCATTGCCTGTCTTTTGGGTTCGGAAAATCGCCGAAGAGCTTGTTTGACCGGCTTGAATCCTTTTAGGATGTTTAGGCTGTGCTCTGCCAGCCTGCGTGGGATTCCTGGCATGTCTGAAGGGTGCCAGGCAAAAATGTCCCAATTTTCCCGAAGGAATTCTCGTAGTGCGGCTTCGACATCAGGACTTAATTGTGCCCCAATGGAGGCCGTCTTTGTGGGGTCCGTTGGATGGACCTGAAATTTGACTATTTCGTCTGCTGGTTTAAAAGAGGTGGACTTGGACCTCTTATCGAGTATCACATCGTCCCTATCCACCGTGGAGCGCAGCGTAGTTAGTTCCTCTGCCGCTAGGGCTTCGGACAATGCCTCTAGGGCCAGTGCGGCTGTCTTATTTTCAGCGCGGAGTGCTGTATCTGGATCACTGGCAAGAGTGATTATCCCATTGGGTCCGGGCATTTTGAGCTTCATGTACCCGTAGTGGGGTATAGCTTGGAAGATTGTGAATGCCTCTCGCCCTAACAAAGCGTGATATCCGCTGCCGAATGGGGCCACTTGGAACGTGACCTCCTCGGACCTGTAATTGTCCGGTGAGCCGAACACTACATCTAGTGTGATTTTTCCTGTGCAGCGTACTTCTCGACTAGGGATTATCCCTCTGAAGGTTGTGCTGCTTCGCTCGATGCGGCTCCAGTCAATATCCATTTTTTGAAGGGTTTCCTCGTAGATGAGGTTTAATCCGCTGCCGCCATCCATGAGTACCTTGGTAAGGCGAAAGCCGTCCACTATCGGACTGAGGACCAATGCGGCTGGTGCTCTAGCTGTTCGGAATTTAGGTTCATCGCTGGCGTTGAAGGTGATAGCCGTGTCACTCCATGGATTTGCTGTTGCTACTTGGTAGACTTCGGCGAGGCCGCGGATTGTTCGTTTTCGCATGTTATTTGATGCGAAAGTCTCGAAGACTGTTAATACCGTACCGGTACTGCTGGGCTGTTTGCCCGGGGCTAAAAAGCCTTCGCCACTTTTGGCCACCTGCCGTAGTATCCAACATGCTCGAAGGCTGTGTGTTGGAGTGGCGCCCTCCGTACTGTGGATTTTGCAGGGTCCGTTGAGCCAGCCCTCCAGTACGGTTCCATGCCCTTTAGGGGGTCTTTGCTTTTTGGTTTTTAACCCAGGTGCTTGAGTATGGCGCACCCTTTTACTTCGGACTAGGGTTGTGGTCAAGGCCGGACTGTCCCAAAACCTAGTTTCGGTGTTCCTGGCACTCTCTACCGCACAGTATTTTTGTATGATAGTCGCCAGGTCGATGAAGCGTGTAACTTCGCGACGACTTATGGCGTTCATGATTCCCTTGTCCGTGCAATTGTTGCAGAAAATTGAAATCGCGCTTTCTTCGCAGCAGTCCTTTATCCTGTTCATAACCAGGAGGAATCTGGCCCAGTAATGATGTACTGTTTCATCGGGCTCTTGCCGTATTCGAGATAGATTGCTTATGTTTGGGTGGGCGGGTGGAATCAAGTTTGGAACCCAGCCCGATCTGAGGCTCAAAGGCCAAGAAGTTTCCAGATTCAGAAGCTTGACTTGCTGGATGCTTTCCAACGAATCTAGTCCGATGCCTGACTCTAAGTTCAGTATTTGATTAGCGTCCGTCCCTTTGCGGGAATCCGGCTTGGAGGGATCGGGAATCCAGACATAGTTGGTTTTCAACGTAGAAGAAGGGTTGCCGCATTGTTCCTCTACCACGACAACGTGGTGGGTGGCCTGAGGAGAGTTAATCTCTCTCAGATCGGGTTTAAGCCCAATCTGATCGTAGTCTGTAGCGACTCCCAGGGTGGCAATGCGATCCAAGAGCTCGTTTACAGAGGAGAGCTCAATCGGATCTAACTGCTCGGCGAATTCCGGGCTGACGTGAAGATCGCTTTTGATGACCTGAGAGGTTATCGTCGGAGCGGTGGCCGAACAGGCGGTCATAAGAAAACCACCTAGCCGGACAGTTTGGCCGGCGGCCAAAGCTCTCTTGACGACGGTGCCGTCTTTAAAGACGGGAGAAGGCATCCTTCCTGATCGCGACGGCACAGAGGAACTCTCAATGAAAGCACCAATGTCGGTGTCAAAACCGGCGGATCTCGGGTAGGTGGTCCCGAACTGTGCGTCTAGGCGGATGGTAACAGGAGACGAGGGACACAATGTTTTTACCCAGGTTCGGGCCCTCTTGATGGAGGTAAAACCCTACGTCCTGCTTGATTAATATTGATGATGTGGGTTACAAGAGTAGATCTACCACGAGATCAAGGAGGCTAAACCCTAGAAGCTAGCCTATGGTATGATTGTTGTTCGTCCTATGGACTAAAGCCATCCGGTTTATATAGACACCGGAGAGGGCTAGGGTTACACAAAGTCGGTTAAAATGGTAGGAGATCTACATATCCGTATTGCCAAGCTTGCCTTCCACGCCAAGGAAAGTCCCATCCGGACACGGGACAAAGTATTCAATCTTGTATCTTCATAGTCTTGGAGTCCGGACGATGATGATAGTTCGGCTATCCGGACACCCCCTAGTCCGGGACTCCCTCACCGACCGAGTCCAGCCGCGACTACTTGACGCGCTGGGCCGATCTCCACAACTCCTATGAAGGGGTGCATGAGGTGCAAGCGATAGAGTACTTCACTATCGGGTGCCGAGTAGGCACCCTCCTCAAGCACCGATTCCTCTGTGACGAGCCGCTACACTCGACGAGATGTTGATCATAGCAAACAAATATGCCACAACCAACTCCTCAATGAAGACGGAGCTCCGGATGGACGCCTCTGGAAAGGCGCTCCCTCTGACTCCAAAAACGCTGGCTCGCGACTCCAATCGGCGCCCGCATCACAACGACAACAAGCGCAAGGCCCCGATGCTGACTTCCACCAACCGGCAAGTGGCAATGGTCGAAGACCAGCAGCCTGAGGGGCAGCTCATGCCCAAGTGCCCGAAGGGCGGCAGGCCAGCTTGGCAGCCGGCTTTCTCATATGAGCAAACCCTTGATTTCCCCTGCAAGTTCCACAGCAGTGTGAAGCCGTCCAACCACATAACCCGAAAGTGCCACTGGCTCACTCGAATCTCCAAGGGTGAAGGGCTGCTACCTCCTCCGCCTGCTTGTCAGCCGCCTCCTGCTCCTCAGCAGCCGGCGGCTCGCCCAGCAGTCGGAGCCATTCAAGACGAGTTTCCTCACGAGCATGCAGCCTATGTCATCTTTACAAGCCAAGCTGATGACAGGCGCAGCCGGCACCGACAACACCAAGAAGTCAACGCAGTCGCCTTCAAAGATCCAGAGTTCATGCATTGGTCCGAAAAGCCCATCAGCTGGAGCCGGGCTGACCACCCAGAGGTGGTGCCTTCTCCGGGTTCATACGCCTTGGTGTTGGATGCCACCTTTGTAACGGAGAGGTGAGCTGCCTGTTTCTCCCAAGTTCTGATCGATGGCGGAAACAGTATCAACATCCTATACTGTGACACCATGGAGAAGCTGAATATCAAGATGAAGCAGTTCTTGCCCAGTCGGACCATCTTCAATGGCATTGTACCCATCTTGTCATGCTCACCAATCGGCAAAATCAAGATAGATGTCCTCTTCGGAGACAAGTTCACTTCCGTCATGAAGTAGTTTGGTTTGAGGTTGTGGATCTAGAGAGCCCTTATCACGCTTTGCTTGGCCGACCTGCCCTGGCCAAGTTCATGGCTGTGCCCCACTATGCCTACCTCAAGATGAAGATGCCGAGCTCCAAGGGCATCATCACCATAGTCGGAGACTACAAGAAGTCCTCTCTATGTGCTGCAGCCAGCAGCTGGCTGGCCAAGTCCCTCGTGATTTCTGCTGAGAAAAAGATCCTTGACCGGGTTGTGGCCATGGCCGGCAAGAAGCCGGACCTGTCGCCCGACCCCAAGGAGTCGGAAACTCAGGGCTCCTTCCAGCCGGCCAAGGAAACAAAGAATATACCTCTAGACCCAGAGCACCCGGAGAGGTTCGCTGTTGTAGGAGCAAACTTGTATAGCAAATAGGAAAGCGAGTTCGTCGATTTCCTCCATGAGAATCAGGATATCTTTGCATGGTCCCCCAAGGACATGCAAGGTGTCCCGACGGATTTCGCCGAGTACAATCTACATGTCCGAGCAGATGCGAAACTAGTCAAACAGCCCCTCCGCCGACTGTCGGAGCAGAAGAGAAGAATTGTTGGTGAAGATATAGCCCGGCTTCTGGCAGCCGGCTTCATTATGGAGGTGTTCTTTCTAGAATGACTTGCCATCCCAGTCCTTGTATTGAAGAAGAACAAGAAGTGGCGCATGTGTATAGATTATACCAGCCTCAACAAAGCTTGTCCCAAAGATCCGTTTGCTTTTCCCCGGATTGATCAAGTGATAGACTCCACAGCCGGATGCGAGCTGCTAAGTTTCTTGGATGCCTACTCAGGTTACCATCAGATCAAGTTGGATCCAGCTGACCGCCTAAAGACCGCCTTCATCACACCATTCGGAGCTTTCTGCTACCTGACTATGACATTTGGCCTGAGGAATGCCGGTGCCACTTTTCAGCGTTGCATGCAGAAATGCCTCCTCAAGCAACTCAGCAGAAATGCCCACATCTATGTAGATGATATTTTGGTGAAGACGGAGAAGCATGGCACCCTGCTGGAAGATCTCAAGGAAACATTCGACAACTTGCGTCATTTTCAAATCAAGCTCAACCCTGAGAAATGCATGTTTGCTGTACTAGCCGGCCAGCTCCTTGGCTTTCTGGTCTCTAAACGCGGCATTGAGTGCAACCCGGTGTAGATCAAGGCCATAGAGAGGATGGAGATTCCTACCCGGCTCCGAGACGTCCAAAAGTTCACCGGGTGCCTGGCTTCCCTTAACCGCTTCATCAGTCGGCTAGGGGAGAAGGCTCTTCCCCTGTATCAACTCATGAGGAAATCCACTCACTTCGAGTGGAATGACCAGGTGGACGAAGCTTTTCACCAGCTGAAGAAGATGCTGACCACGCCGCCTGTCCTAGCGGCCCCGACTGAGAAAGAGCCTATGCTCCTTTACATTGCTGCAACCAACCGGGTGATCAGCACTGTCATCGTGGTTTAGCGCCTAGAAGAAGGCAGAGCTCAGCTGGTCCAGAGGCCGATGTATTACCTGAGTGAAGTACTGTCAACCTCGAAGCAGAATTACCCGCACTACCAGAAGATGTGCTATGGCGTGTACTTTGCCGCCAAGAAGCTCAAGCCTTACTTTCAAGAGCACCCCATCACGGTCATTTGCACTCAGCCGGGATGCATCTGGCGGGGTGGCCAAGTGGGCCATTGCGCTGGCTCCTTACACCATCTTCTACCAGCCTCGCACCACCATCAAGTCCCAAGTGCTGGCCAACTTCCTCGTCGACTGGGCCGAGACCCAATACCTGCCACTAGCACCCGACTCCACCTATTGGCGGATGCACTTTGACGATTCCAAGATGCACACTGGTTTGGGAGCCGGCATCGTCCTCACCTCTCCCAAAGGCGACAAGCTCAGATACACATTGCAACTCCACTTTGCCGTTTCCAACAACGTGGCCGAGTACGAGGCTCTCATACATGGGCTCCGGCTGGCCAAAGAACTCGACATCCATCGGATCCTATGCTATGGCGACTCAGACTTGGTGGTCCACCAATCGTCTGCTGATTGGGATGCCAAGGATGCAAACATGGAGAGCTACCGTTTCCTTGTTCAGCAACTCAGCAGATACTTTGAAGGGTGCAAGTCCCTCCATGTGCCACAAGCCGATAATGAGCAAGCAGACGCCCTGGCACGAATTGGCTCCACCTGGCAAGCTATACCAACCGACGTCTCCCTTCAGCGCCTCCTTAAGCCATCCATCAAGCCGTCTCCAGAATTAGACTCTATCTTCGTGCCGCCTGACCCCGATGCAGTCCGATCCGGCTTGGGGACTTCAGCAGGCGGCTTGGGGACTGCTATGGTCGCACCCGGCCCAGGGACTTCAGAACCTGGCCCGGGGACTGTAGCAGACAACCCGGGGACTTCAACGACACAACAGGCGCTGGCCGACTCCAACCTGCCACCTCCCAATCCAACCGCCCTAGTCGCAGTAGCCGTGTTGGCTATAGAAGAAGTCGTAGCTCCATCATGGGCCTAGTCCATCCTCAACTTTCTAGTGAACAGAGAGATGCCGAGTGACGAGATCTCAGCAAGACAAGTTCAATGCCGAGCTCAAGCATACACAATAGTGAACAGAGAGCTCGTTAGGCACATTGTGACTGGAGTCTTCCAGCGCTACGTCGAGCCAGAGAAGAGCATTGCAATCCTCAAAGACATCCATCAAGGCGAGTGCAGCGACCACGCGGCCTCAAGATCACTCGTCGCCAAAGCTTTCCGCCATGGTTTCTTCTGGCCGACTGCTTTGGAAGACGCCAAAGAGTTGGTCAAACACTACAAAGGGTGCCAAGTTTTCAGCTCCAGGCAACACTTGCTGGCTTCCACACTCAAGACCATCCCCCTCGCCTGGCCCTTTCCCATATGGGGGCTGGACATGGTGGGCCCATTCAAGACGGCACGCAGCGGCATGTCACATGTGCTTGTTGCCATAGACAAATTCACCAAGTGGATTGAAGCAAAGCCAATCAAGAAGTTGAATGGGCCGACTGCTGTGACATTCATCGCAGACATCACCACCCGGTATGGCATACCACACAGCATCATCACTGACAATGACACGAATTTTGTAAAAGGGGCATTGGCTCGTTTCTGCGTGACGCAGGGTATCTTACTGGATTTAGCGTCCGTTGCCTATCTGCAGTCAAACAACCAAGTCGAGTGAGCAAACGGCTCATCCTCTCTGGCATCAAGCCCCGACTGGTTGAGACACTAGAGCGTTTGGCCGGCTGCTAGCTCGAGGAGCTGCCGGCCGTCCTCTGAAGCTTGCGTACCACTCCGAACAAGTCAACCGGCTTCACTCCCTTCTTTCTCGTGTACGGTGCCAAGGCTGTCATCCCAACTGACATCGAGTTCGACTCACCTCGAGTCACCATGTACACAGAAGCGGAGGCGAAGGAAGCACGAGAAGACGGCGTTGATTTGCTGGAAGAGGGCCGGCTGTTAGCACTTAGTCGGTCCGCCATCTACCAGCAGAGTCTGCACCGCTACCACAGTCGAAAGGTCAAGCCAAGATCCTTCTAGGAGTGCAATCTTGTGCTCCAGCTGATCCAACAAACAACCGGCCAGCACAAGCTCTCGGCCCCTTGGGAGGGCACATTCGTCATCAGCAAGGCCTTGGGCAACGACTCCTACTACCTGATCGACGCACAGAAGCCCAAGGCACGCAAGAGAGATGATTCCGGCAAGGAGTCGGAACGCCCGTGGAATGCCAATCTCCTTCGAAGATTTTACAATTAAATGCAGTATGTACCTCACTATCTTTTGTATTAAGTACAAGACATTGGGTTCCCCGAGGAGCACTCGAGGACTACCCTCTTTTGTCTATATGATGAATATTATGCCTATGAATGTGTTAGTACATTTGTTCTTTCGTCCGGCACCGGGTTCGACAAGTCGGCCCGGGGACTTGCCGCCTTGAATTATGTTAGCACTACCTGCAGTCAGAAGAGTAGTGTGCCAGCATCTAAGCCCTATCTTGCCAAAAGTCGCAAATCGCAGAAGCAGTTGTACGACTAGCAAAAGTCAAAGGCAGGAAAAGATGCCCACATGAAAAATGGCTACAGATCAATGAGCTTACGTAACACAAGCCGGCTCCCCACCCTGCCCATCGACTGCTAAGCAGCCGACTGGCCCGCTTCCCACTCACCTTGTCACAATCTAAGAAGGCTAAAGTACTTGCCCTCCCAAAACGGCCAAGTACTTTCCCAGCCACAAACTGCAGAGCAACTGTTCGGCTGGGAAGACGGTGACCAAGGGAGGGCGGCAAAGGAAAAAGCTGGAAAAAGATTCAAGCAAGTAAAGTTGGAAGCCGACATCAGCATAGCACATGCAAGATAATATTTACACAAAATCCCTTCGAAGGCCAAGATTCAACTTAGTATGAATACACCCCCAGTGGGTGGAACTGCACAAATTTAACAAACATTGTTCAAAAGATTGATGAGCAGGAAAACAAAGATAAAATTGGCCGCTCAGGCCAAGGGTGCAACAGGCGAGCTTGGCAGGTCGGTGGAGACGGTGGCGCTTGCTGGAGGAGTGGCCGGGTGGCGAGTCTCGGCTTGATCATCGCCGGCAGCAGGCGGCCTACTCGTGTGTGCCTCGTTGCTGGAGGCACGGTCAGGCTGAGGCTGGCTGGCCGCCCCACTATCCGGTGTGGCGTCTTCACCGTCCTCGTCCTCCTCCTCGTCACCCTCGTCGCTGGAGTCAATCTCCTCCGCCGAGTCCTCGCCGTCCACCTGGTTCAGTCGAAACCAGTCCGCCGGCAGTTCAACACCGTCATCGTTCAAGTTGGGGATGAAGACGCTGGTGTCGGTGTACTCGGCAATCACCGCAACATGATGAATGATAGCCAGCCGCACTACCACCAGCTCCTCGTGGGCCTCCTACTGGAACGTTGCCAACTAGGATAGATCCAGCCCAGGGTACCACGCTCGGACGAACTCCAACGCTCGCCTGGCGCCTGCTTGGGCCGCAGAAGCCTTCCACGCCTCTAAGCGGCCGACTGCCACCTCCAGCTAATCGGTAGTCCGACTAGGAGTGCGAGGAATCGCGGCATCAGGCCAGAGGGCGGAAAGCACCTGAGCTCCAATGCACTGAAGGCGGCAGAGCATCCGGTGGGCCGGCTGGAGATGAGCCTAGATGGCCAAGAGCTGCTCCTCAAGCGTTCGACAAGCATTTGGCACGATTTCAGCACCAGCCTACCTCCGCGCGCTGCGGTGGGCTTCGATGACCTAGCTGGCGGCAACAGAGTAGCCGGGGAAGTACTTTGCGCGAAGAAGAAAAAAGAACACGAAATCAGAAGCCAGACCAGGCAACATGAAGCAAACGAAGGGGCAAAAGAAGAAGGCAGCCTACCGTCAACCATGTCTTCGATTTGGCCGTAGCCGTCGCTCAGCACCAGCTCCGATTCGGCCCAGTTCACCGCCTCGGTCTCATACTCGACTTGGAGGGTAGCTTCGCTGTCCTTCACCGCCTGGAGAGCCGCCTTATGACTCTCCTCCTGGTCAGCCAACTTCTTGGCCAAGCGGTCGCGCTCCTGAGCCGCTGCACTGCACTTCGCCTCCTTGGCGCGCAGCACGGTCTGAGCCTCACCCACTTGCTACTGCAGGGCGGCGTTGGCCTCTGCAAAGACAGCAAAGAAGGATAATCAGTAAGGAAGAAGTTGCCAGAAGAGATCTGGCCCGACTGCTCAGCAGTCGGCCCAAATCTCGGGGACTACACCTAGTGGGTGCGCTAACGCGCCCCCATGAGAGAAAGAAGAAGAAGAGAATGGCGGAGGAGGAGGTGGGCACGGGTGCGTCTGCCGCCCCCTCCTCCCCCTATTTATAGCCTCAGAGCGATGAAGCCGAGGGGGCGAGGAGTGGGGGGTCGTGGGATTAACTGCGCCCACTCCCCCACAACCCCGCGATTATCGCGCCTTAACAGCGTGTAGTAACTGCGATTGGAATGCCGACCACCCGTGTCGGACACAGCGGATCTCCGTGTGGGCTGAGCCGTGGTTGTCGGTGTCAAAACCGGTGGATCTCGGGTAGGGGGTCCCGAATAGTGCGTCTAAGGCTAATGGTAACTGGAGGCGGGGGACACAATGTTTACCCAGGTTCGGGCCCTCTCTATGGAGGTAATACCCTACTTCCTGCTTGATTGATCTTGATGATATGAGTATTACCAGAGTTGATCCACCACGAGATCGTACAGGCTAAACCCTAGAAGCTAGCCTATGATTATGATTGTTGTTGTCCTACAGACTAAACCCTCTGGTTTATATAGACATGGGAGGGGGCTAGGGTTCCATAGAGTCAAGTACAGAGAAGGAAATCTACATATCCGAATTGCCGAGCTTGCCTTCCACGCAAAGGAGAGTCCCACCCGGACACGGAACGAAGTCTTCAATCTTGTATCTTCATAGTCCAATAGTCTGGCATAAGCATATAGTCCGGCTATCCGAGGACTCCCCAATCCAGGACTCCCTCAGTAGCCCCTGAACCAGGCTTCAATGACGATGAGTCCAGCGCGATTATCTTCGGCATTGCAAGGCAGGTTCCTTCTCCGAATACTCCAAAGAAGATTTTGAACACAAGAATCGTGTTTGGCTCTGCAAAACAAATTCCACATACCACCATAGAGAGCACAATATTCCACAAGTCTAATCTGCTGATAACTTTCCCATAGCATGACATCACGCCATGGCCCGGTCATTATTCGAACCGTTTTCTCAACCTGCTACCGCACATCTTGCGAGACGGTTTTATTGGCACGTCTTGTCGAAGCAGAGATCGTGTCCCCTTATCACGGTATTATCATCAATACGGGTGTGGGTAACCCAACCGCGCCATTAACACGGCGCTGGGGGAATAAGAGAGTTTCTAGGACAAGTGGGGAGGCGCACGACTCCTGCGACCTTTATAAGGAGATAAGGATTCCCCTTTCTCACCCACGCCTTCTTCTTCCTCTGCTCATCCATTCTCGAGCTCCAACGCCCAAGCTTTCACCTTCTCCGCAAAATCATTCCGAATATGTCCGGAGCGGGAGGCAAGTGGATGGCCTCCTCCGTCACGAAGGAGGACATCAAGAAGCTTCGGGAGGCCGGATACCTGTCCGTAGACATCGCGCATCGACTCCCGGCCAAGGGCAGATCATCCCTACCCTGAAACCCCAGGAAAGGGTAGTATTCCTCTCTCACTTCATCTGCGGGCTGGGATTCCCCCTCCACCCGTTCGTCCGCGGACTAATGTTCTATTATGGGCTGGACTTCCATGATTTGGCCCCCAACTTTATCCTCAACATCTCGGCGTTTATCATTGTGTGCGAGGCCTTCCTCCGCATCACGCCCCAGTTCGGCCTATGGCTAAAGACCTTCAACGTGAAGCCAAAGGTGGTGGGCAGCAAACAGCGGAGTGCGGAGGCGCCATGGTGGGCAAGATGCCCAATGTCACCTGGCCCAAAGGCCCCTTTGTGGAGACTATGAAGGGGTGGCAATCGGGGTGGTTCTACATCACCGAGCCACGCGATGCCAACTGGGCGGCGACCCGTGAATCTCGATCCGGCGTCCCCATGCGGCTCACCTCCTGGAAAGAGAAGGGCTTGGCCTGGGGCTCAGCAGAAGAACTGACCGGACTTCAGGCCTGCATCCAAAATATGATAGGCAAGAAGATCAAGCTTGTCAACGTGGTTCAGGTCATGCTCCTCCGCCAGATTCTTCCGCGTTAGAGACGGGTGACGTTGTCCTGGAATAGGGGGTACTCAACGCGTCGTCTCCCGATCAGTTGGATTGGGCCGAGGACCCCCATGGCCGTATACTCATGGGCTAGTCCAGACAGCTGCCGCATACAAGGAAGAATCAACAAAACTTGGCGATCAAGACAAGGAATCCTCCCCCACCGGCGTATTCGGCTAGGACTCTTATTATCCTAGGCCTCTGGTGCATTATATAAACCGAGGCCAGGCTAGTCGATAGAGATATACAACAACAATCATACCATAGGCTAGCTTTTAGGGTTTAGCCTCTATGATCTCGTGGTAGATCTACTCTTGTACTACCCATATCATCAATATTAATCAAGCAGGATGTAGGGTTTTACCTCCATCGAGAGGGCCCGAACCTGGGTAAAACATCGTGTCCCTTGCCTCCTGTTACCATTGATCCTAAGACGCACTGCTTGGGACCCCCTACCCGAGATCCGCCGGTTTTGACACCGACATTGGTGCTTTCATTAAGAGTTCCGCTGTGTGATCGGCGAAAGGATCAATCGCTCGACTGCAGGTCAATTGCGACGTCGGCTTCTTCGTCACCAGCTCGACTGGTCACCTTGGCTTGACCGAGGACTGCGCCCTACCTCCGATCGTCATGTTCGGATGAAGGCCTTCATAAAACACCAACTCCGATCTCTATCAAGATCATGGAGGAGTCATCCATGGAGCTCGGGGGCTCAACATCAACATTGCCCTCAGGCGACCGTGCTGTTTTTCTGGATAACAAACTTGTATCCGCCGCCACCGCCTCCTCGAGTATCGCCTAAATGATTACTTCGGTGGAATTATGCGAAATTAAGTCTACAACAACCCTGCAAAAATTTCGTCGAGTTCTGATGGAGGAATCTCCGGCGATCTCCGATATATCGGAGCCCTGTTGAATCTGGACGAGAATCCGGACGAGTTTAGGGCATGGTATCCAGCGTCTAGCTCAGATGTCCTTTGGAGGATCCAACCGTTGATTTACTCCGGAATTCCCTTATCTACCACCTGCCAAAAATTCAGCTCGATCCGACCGTCCAAACTCCGGGAAACTTCCGATTAGTGCATCACTTTTTGGATCTGTTTTCTGCGCGAAACCGAATCCGACCCGAGTTCGTCTTTTTTATGAACGGGATTTCGGACATCCTTTTTGAAGGAAGTTTTGTATGGGGTATTGTTTTTTGTTCCCGAACACATCCCACTAACTTTATGATCTTTTGAACATGATCTTCAACATCATGCTGGTGTCAAACCAGTCCGGCAATATTGCTCCACGGCTGCCGACCTGCGCTAGACACGTCGTCACTTTGTTGAGCCAGGCTCAACTTCTTCGGATCATCATCTTGGCAAGCCGAACAAGAGTCCGGCATCGCGAAGGATAAATCATCACCAACATCGCTGCCCCACGGATTACACGGAGCGGGCATACCGGCATCGCCGCACGGTCGCTTCATCAAGCCGGCATCGACCACGTCACGACCTGCATCGGCAGGGCCGCACTATTGCTTCTTCAAGCTGGTGTCCATCACGCCGACCTACTTCGACATCTCGGCTGGACCGGGCGCTTCGCCATCTCTTCATCAACCTACTCCGGACACTTCGGCGTCACTAGCCGACCAGGCATGGGTGCGCGGATCGAGTCCCAATTTTGGGAATCACCTTCCTTCGGATTGCTACAACATATAAACCAGGTGCTATTAATCCTATTATTTCTTTTTGCTTGTTTGGGTTAAATTTTTCCCAAGGAATTATTACTCTGGTTAGGCCAGCATATGTACACAGGTCTAACAAATGGTGGCCGCATTATCGACGGTCGCATGATGGTTCGGTCAGTTTCCATACACAGTTCGGCGAACGCCGCATCCGGAACTCGGACCGACCTATGAATCCAGGCTTTGCCACGCCTTTATTGCATTACGCCGACGACCTGCATCGGCATCGACTTCGACGCCAGGCCATATTTCTTTTACTACTCACTTTTCATAAATTATTTATTATGCAACATTTTTTTTAATTCCTATTATTACTATTATCCTCGGTCTGCACTATTTTTTGTGCACAGGAAAATGATCCAGTCGGACTATATCCTTTGACGTCACCTCGGCTGGACGGGGGGCTTCGTCAACACTTCATTACCACATGCCGGGGACTTCGGCATCACTCTGCCGTCCTGCATTGACCGTGCTATGTCACCACTTCGGAGTGCCGAGCTCCTTGCTTCGCCACCTCGGGACCGGCTTGGGGGATGGAACCTTGTCCCGCATCAAGCTCGGACCGCGTCGTCAATACCGAACACATTAACCAGCTAAGTTGCCTTCATGCTCAAAGTTTTAAATTTCTAACTTGTGTTCGGTTCGACCAAGAATTATACTTTTTTGTAAAAAAGTTGCTTGTAAAAATTTTCCTTGTCGAGACTTTGTTCGCACACACTTGACGCACTACCCGCGCTCATTATACCTGGGGGCTTCTTTAACAGAAGCTTATTAATACGGGCTTTATGCCCAACACATGTGTCACAGTTCCGCATGTACCTTTTATTCATCATTATATGCATCGATATGACTTAAGTTTTGGCCAAGCTGGGTTGCCTGGCTCCTGTGCTTACCCCTACATTCCCGATTGTTCGGCTAGGTGGTAAAGGGAGCACCTCTGCGATTGTTACTGCCGGGTCAGCCGGATGTGTACCTCAGACTGGGTGAAGCCGAAAGCTAGCGTTCTTAAGGGAATACTCGGTCGGTGAACTAAAAGATGATTTCTTACCTATTTATTTACCTGCCCCCGGATGTTTTTCTGCTCTTTTCGCAGTCCGGACATGCACTTTAGGGCATGCCTCCCAGGGAAAGGAACCCCTAACGAAACTATTCTCTCTGGAAGATGTTTCTTACTAACCATGTAATATAACATAACTAGTTGGGCACTTGTCTGATAAAGCACTAATGACCCCTACGCCTGGTCTCCACGCATGCCCCGGTTTTTATAACCGCGAGGGTATTCGGACACACTCCGGACTATTGGGTCCAGAGGTTGAAGCGAAAAGGTCCGCTACGACAAACGATCTACAATCTGGCTAGAAGGCATTCTACATGTCACCTTACATTTTATAGTCAACTTTTACCCAAGTCGCTTGGGGGCTCTTATGTCTATTTGAGCCGTTTCATACTAAGTGTTTTTCTTCTTAGTCGTTGCAAAGTTAAAGCACGACAGAAGCACTTTTTTTCTAAAGTCCAATTTTTGGATTGGCACCGAACACTTGATCTTGTTCGGACGTCATGTTTTTACTGACGTTTTTTGGTTTTCCAAGCTTTTGGCACTTTTAACTATTTGTGTGTTTTCAACACAAGTCTCGCAGTGCAACGCCGGACACCTTTAGAGATTCGGCAAAAACATTCTCGGATATTGCTATATATGCATCAGCTTCGAATTGTGTCTTCGGTCAATAGTTGGGTTGCCCGGCTCCCGCGCTTGCCTCCTACGTTCCACTTTGTTCGTCTAGGTGTGCAAAGGGAGAACCACTGCGATTGTGCTTCCAGCTCGCATAGTCAAGCACCTCAGTGGAGAAAGCCGAAAACTGACTGTCACAATAGGTGTAAACTGGTCAGCGATCCGATGATTATATTAAATGATGGGCCATTCATAACATTGGCCGAAGTGTTTCCGGCTTGACCTCGACTGTCGCCGAACACTATTGGGGGCTATTAACTGGCCTCCCAAACTAAATCCTCAATCTTTTGCTCTTATATTGGAGCTGAGGTTTCATGATAATGCTTAGCATGACAACCCAAAGAAAGGAACCGATAGCGGGACTATTTTCTTTGGAAGACATTTCTTCTGTTAAACAGCAATATAACATATCTCTCTGCGTACCTTTGTTTAGAAAGCCGTATGACCAGATTGCCTTGTTTGTCGTAAATCTTTGCCCTCATAAAGGCTTTATAAAGTAGGACAAACACTCCTCGGCTATCGGCCGAGGAGGTTGAAGCCCATGGTCGGTCAACAAAGTTTTGTACAATGCGGATCCGAACATTAATGACATAAAGTACTTGGATACATTGAGTCATTACACATAATTTGTGATTTTACTATGGATATTGATCCTTAATTCGGCCACCCGTGCCTGCATTAAGGCTCAGGGGCTACTGGGCTTCGGGCTTATTATTTACAAATATTAAAGGGGCACATTGATCCCCTGATCTGGTGTTGTCACCCGACCAGTGTCTCGAGGGCTACTGCATTGCTTGTTCTATGCAGAAAACCTTAAGTGCAATACAGTTTCCGAGGAGATTTTGATCCTCAGGTTGGTCGGCCGTACCCAACCTGAGTCTCGAGGACTGAGCACGCCGCTTTTTGTGTCCCGAAGTATTCTGCCGAGCTAGGACTTGATCCTCAGACCGATTTTGCAAATCAACCTGAGTCTCAGCAGCTATGGGGATCAGCGGTCTTATGTCATCCTTCAGGTGCATCGCGGGTTTTAGACCGATACATACCTTGAGGGCTACTGGCTATATATCTCGTCAGAGAATAAATTACATCAATAAAAAACATTGACCAAAAATCAGCCCATGACCGAGGTGCTTAACCACCTCGGAAGCAGTTCGACATATAGCTCGGATGCAAGTGGCTGGCTCCTTAGAGGGCATTTCCGGCATTAAGTTCGGTTAAACTCCTTCAAACTTCTTTGAACCAAGGTGATTTATGACACCTCGGATAAAGTCCGGCGTTGGAGCTCGGATACATAGTCCGGCGTTGGAGCTCGGATACAGTCCGGTGTTGGAGCTCGGATACATAGTCCGGCGTTAGATCTGGGAAGCAGTCCGGCATTGGTGCTCGGCTGCAAAAGATACCTCGAATGCAGCCCGGCTTTGGAGCTCAGACGCAAGAGGACGTTGCCACCCGGGAACAACTTCAAACCCGAGGCGTGGCATAAAAATAGCAAGGCATTGATAAAGGCCGTAAACTTAAAGGGGCTCCTCGGATACCCAACGCGTAAACTCGTCGAATGCATTTCGGCGATCCTCAAGATATAAGATGAGAAGATTTGTTGAACCAGTTTTCAAGACCGGCAACCGAAGATGAAGAATAGTTCGGAAGAATCGAGGAGCGTCCCTAACTTGAAGACCGGTTCAGGGGGCTACTGACGTTGTCCTGGACTAGGGGGTACTGAACACGTCATCTCCCGATCAGTTGGATTGGGCCAAGGACCCCCATGGCCATATACTCATGGGCCAGTCCGGACAGCTGCCGCATACAAGGAAGAATCAACAAGACTTGGCGATCAAGAAAAGGACTCCTCCCCCACCGACGTATTCGGCTAGGACTCTTGTTATCCTAGGCCTCTGGTGCATTATATAAACCGGGGCCAGGCTAGTCGATAGAGATATACAACAACAATCATTACAATCATACCATAGGCTAGCTTCTAGGGTTTAGCCTCCTTGATCTCGTGGTAGATCCACTCTTGTAAACATCCACAATATCAATATCAATCAAGCAGGATGTAGGGTTTTACCTCCATCAAGAGGGCCTGAACCTGGGTAAAACATCGTGTCCCTTGTCTCCTGTTACCATCCGCCTAGACGCACAGTTCGGGACCCCCTACCCGAGATCCGCCGGTTTTGACACCGACATCCGAGACCGACAACGGGTTTGCAATTTGTGGGAATTCGACCCGGCCGAACACCAGACGCTGCAAGAGCTCTTCGGCACAATGCACGAAGACATCTGGAAGGTGATTTTCAAGGCCAACGAGGTACCACCACTCATAACCAAAGATCACGGACTCAGCGTGAAACGTCGAGCCAATCCGGTGAGTTTTCATGTTTTGCAAGATGTGCCTTTTACCAGCATATCCGCGGGAGGAATCT
This sequence comes from Triticum aestivum, assembly GCF_018294505.1. NCBI lineage: Eukaryota > Viridiplantae > Streptophyta > Magnoliopsida > Poales > Poaceae > Triticum > Triticum aestivum. The sequence goes on from NC_057795.1 coordinate 113,998,402, forward strand.
AAGCCTCAATGCCGATTTTACAGGCTTGGGTAGTGATAGCGGAGCAGATTGACTGTCCAGCTCCGCTACCTAAAGATCCAGAATCGCCTCTTCTAACGAAGATGTTGTTTCTAGCGCCCTATGAGGTGCTGGAGAAGAAGGCCAAGAAGATGGCCGCGGGGACCAGAGAAGGTCTCCGGTGCAAGGTTGCATCCGACGTGACGTCCAAAGACACCGAGACGCACTCCTCCACCGAAGACGAGGAGGAGGAGGAAGAGGAAATCCACCCCCCCCCACCGGGGGGAGAAAGAAGAGGAAGGCCGCCCTGCATGGGGAGGCCGAGGTGTCCAAGAAGGGAAAAACCTTCCTTCAGGACCACTCCACCACAACCATGAACATCGGTGAGGAGTGGGAGCCTAGGGACAAGACCCTGGCTAAGTCGTAAGTATCCGAACAAAATAGTACTTCTAGTGTGTTTGCTTTATCGCTTCTTATTATGCCGAACGTGCACCTGCAGTCCGGCCAAATCCCACATCGAGGTATCCTCCTCTTCGGAGGGGTCTCTGGACCCGACGATGAACAATGATTCGCTTCCGACAGCCTCCTCCCCCAAGCTTGCGGATGACACCGAGGTGTTGTCTTGAAGGATACCGGGCCAAGGGGAGATAGTTCCGGAGATGCCCCAGGAGAAATCCTAGTCGCCGGGCACATGGGGGTGAAGACCCCCATGGACTCCGATAATGGGGGCCGCAGCCAGTTTGGCCCCCAGCCGAACACGGCTCTGGAAACTCAAGTGGTTCCAAATTCACGCAGGCAACCTCTCCCTAAGGAGGGCGAGCCGCCTGTACCATTCACCTCTGTCCATCCAGAGGAATCGGACAACTTGCTGGAAGCGCTTCGCAACGCTTCCATTGACAAAGAACATCGTAGTCTTATGAGTACGTTGATTGAGAATGTCCGGTCCGCCAAAAGTGGATTGACCGAAGCCTGCGCTAACAGGCTTTGAGGTAAGTAATAAAATTGTAAGAGAATATCACAATATAGACAGTAGCCCCTGATGCTCTATTTAGTGTTCGGAAAGAAAAGCCGAATAGAGGATCAAATAACGGTTGCAGGAGTCTAACAGAAGATGTCTATGTGAATAAGCAGGCGTTGCTGCTGGCCGCTACCGCTCATACTGCGGAGGTCTCTGTACTAAAGGAGGACCTGGAGTGGACCAAGGGAGAGCTCGGCCTCATGAAGAGGCGGCTCGAGGAAAGTCAAGGTACGCAATACCCCATTTATATATTTATAAAGGATAAATGGTTTCTACTGATAGAAGTGTCATGAAATTTCATAGGGGCCATGACAGAAGTGGCGGCCCTTAAGAAGGCGCTGACCGAGGCCGAAGACAAAGCAGCCAAGGAACACACCGAGCGTGAGAAGCAAGAGGCCCGGGTCAGCAAGGTCCAGCAAGAGCTCTAGGATTTCATCCAAAAATACGAGTCCTTGGAGCATGACTCTAAGACTCAAGGGTCCGAGCTTGCTAAGGCCCTCCAGAGCATGCAAGACATCAAAGCTGAAGCCCTTCAGGAGATTCAGGCGGCCAAGAAGATTGCGGCGGGTAAGGCATTTATTATGCAAAGCAAGCATGTGAAGGAGACTTTCCGTTTACTTACCCGAATTTGGAGTTCTCCAGGAGCGTTTGCAGATCTACCGCGCAGCATATCAGATGCCTCGGAGTTCTACTGAGCCGAAGAAGGGAGTTCAGCGGAGAAGGTGTTCTGGTCTCAATATCTTGGGATAGAACATCTGATGCCCTTGATCGACCAACTGAAGCAACTAGTCAAGCTACACAAGTCAGCCGAACTGGCCATGAAGGACCTCATAGTCCGGCTGTGGCCTGCCGAGCCTATGCCCAGCAGCTACTTCAGTCTCGTGAAGAGGCTTGTGAATGCCTGCCCATGACTTGAAGTCATAAAGCGATCGGTTTGCATTGAAGGTGCACGGATGGCCTTCGCCTGCGCAAAAGTGCACTGGGCGAAGATGGATACCGAAAAGCTGATGACCGAGGGTCCACCAAAGGGCAAGGAGCACCGCGGGCCTGAAATTATTATGACAGTGTCCTGAAGGGCTCCCGCCTTGTGGCGGAGCAATGTACTAAAGATGTAATCTTTGAATGAATGCACTCATTTTATCCTGTATTATGAAACAAGTTCATTTGCGCAATATAATGCTTGTTGATTTCAAATTTTATCTTCTGTGCGGCCGTTTACAAAATTTGAGAGTTGGCCAGTCGTGGGCTTCTCCCCCCGTGTAACTAGTACAGGGGTGTTTGGGATAAATGTAAACACTCTTTATCCAATTTTTTGGTCCTTTAAGGAGGTGTTTAGCGCAACGAACAAGGCTAACAGACTATACAGCTTTATCACCCTCACTTAGCCATAGAAGTTATATAATTTTAAATTTTGGCATAGCCCCTGGTATTCGGAAGGCCGAACTTGGGGTGCTATACACGCCTAAATCGGACAAAAAACTGATTCCTCGCATGAAGCGGAAAAAATCTTTAAGGATTTGAAACCTCTCGAACAGCGACCAGCTCTCGCCGCATCATGACAGTCAGTTTTCGGCTTTCTCTACTGAGGTGCTCGTCCGGAAGAACCAGGACACGCTCGCAGTAGTTATCCCTTTACTAACCTAGCCGATATAGCGGAACATAGGGTAGCAAGCACAGGAGCCGGGCAACCCAAAAATTGACCCAAGACATGATTCAGAGCTGATGCATATAATGCTATAAGTTCGGGGTGCCGCACTGTCGAAAGTGTTCGTACTTTCTTGCCGTGTTATGGGGTACACTGAAGCCCCTGGCGAACTGAACGTACCAGAATGTACGGGTGCGATTTGTAATAAATAAAGAATCAAGGAAAAAGGAAATGAAGTAATAGGCTGATGCTGTAAATTATTTTCCATTGTTATTTGAGTGATACATCAAGGCGTATGTATACAAGTAGTGCGAAAAGCAGATAGGACTATTTGACATGCCCTAGCCAAGAGGGAGCTGCGTGTGGGTATGTGAAACAGGTATAGCGACCATTATCAGAGACCACCTGGGGATTCCGTTGTACGTCAAAGCTCCTTGGTGTTTCCGTCCCATGATGGGTCCGATAATCAGGTTATCGGAAGAGCTTCAAGAAGAGAGGGACCTGAAAGAAAGAAAAAGGTGAAGGTATGTGGATCCTGTGGTGGTTGAGCCGCATTGTGGACTGCAGTCTAGTTGTGCCTCCGTCTATGCCCATGGTACTTTAAGTGCGTAATTATGTACGCGTGGCATGAATTTCACCGCTTGACTGGGACTAGTACGGAGGCCGAATTGCTAGGCGAGCTCTGGACGGGCCAGACGATCCTGTTCCAGAGTACTCTAGACTCACTTGACGGTGTCCAGGGGCTTTATTGCTGAATTGAAGGTCTGCCTAAGGAGGTTGCTCTGTACTTCTGCTGCAAGGGCCGCAGTGTGCTCCTCTGTACGGAGGGAACGCTCTGTATTTCCATTGACTGTTACACCACAGGGTCCGGGCATCTTGAGCTTGAGGTAGGCATACTATGGTACCACATTGAACCGAGCGAATGCGATTCGTCCAAGTAGTGCATGATAACCACTGCAGAAGGGGACGATATCAAAGATTAACTCCTCGCTCCGGAAGTTGTCCGGGGATTCGATGACCACTTCCAGTGTGATTGAGCCTGTACAACAGGCCTCTACGCTTGGTATGACACCTTTGAAGGTGGTTTTTGCGGGTTTGATCCTTAAGGGATCGATACCCATTTTGCACACTATATCCTGATAGAGTAGGTTCAGGCAGCTGCCACCATCAATGAGGACTCGTGTGAGGTGGAATCCGTTAATGATACGGTCAAGGACTAGTGCAGCTGAGCCGCCATGACGGATACTAGTCGGATGTTCCCTGCGATCAAAGCTAATCGGACAGGAAGACCATGGGTTGAACTTTGGGGCGACTGGCTCCATCACGTAGACGTCCCTTAGTGCACGCTTCCACTCCCACTTGGGAATATGGGTGGCGTATATCATATTTATTGTTCGCACTTGGGGAGGGGGGGAATATCTTCTGTCCCCCTGTGTTCGGCGGCTGGGGTCCTCGTTGTCATCACTATGCGGCCCGTTTTCCTTATTTTTGGCATTCAGCTGGCCGGCCTGTTTAAATACCCAACATTCTCTGTTGGTGTGGTTGGCTGGTTTATCGGGGGTGCCATGGATTTGACATGAGCGATCGAGTATGCGGTCCAGACTGGACGGGCCCGGATTGCTTCTTTTAAATGGATTTTTCCATTGATTGGACTTGGAGCCACTGAATCCTGCATTGACGGTCGTGTCTTCGGCGTTATCGCTATTATTGCAGCGCTTGTGTCTGTTGCGCCGAGGCTTGCCGTTGCTATCTCTGGCATCTGAGGTGCCAGGCTTTGTTGATGTGCTGTTGCTACGAGCCAACCAGCTGTCCTCGCCCGCACAAAAGCGGGCCATGAGTGTCGTGAGGGCTGCTATGGATTTTGGCTTTTCTTGGCCAAGGTGTCGGGCAAGCCACTCGTCACGGATGTTATGCTTAAAGGCCACTAGGGCTTCGGCATCCGGACAATCGACAATTTGGTTCTTTTTAGTTAAGAACCGGGTCCAGAGTTTTCTGGCCGACTCTTCGGGTTGTTGAGTTATGTGACTTAAGTCATCAGCATCCGGTGGTCGCATAAAAGGGCCCTGGAAGTTGTCGAGGAATGCGTCTTCCAGGTTCTCCCAACTGCCAATGGAGTTTACCGACAGACTATTCAGCCAATGCCGAGTTGGTCCCTTGAGCTTTAGTGGGAGGTACTTGATGGCATGTAGATCATCGCCGCGGGCCATGTGAATGTGGAGAAGGAAATCTTCAATCCATACCACGGGGTCTGTTGTCCCATCATATGGTTCGATGTTTACGAGTTTAAACCCTTCTGGGAATTCATGCTCCATTACTTCGTCAGTGAAGCATAGGGGGTGTGAGGCGCCTCTATGGCGGGCTACATCGCGTTGCAGTTCGGATGAATCTGGTCTGCAGTGTTCGGCCCGGACGGATTTGTATTTAGTATATCCGGTGTGGCGGTCATCATCACGCGTTGGGCCAAGCCCCCGCGATCCATAGACCGATCTTGATTGTCCTGCTTTGTTTTTCAGTTCGTCTTGCAGGTCGTGCGTGTAGCCCCGGGCCTTCGTGTTTTTGTTTGATTGGCGACGGGGTGCGGGCTAGCGTTCGGGTTGATACGCCACTTTATCTCGGCCACGAGATTGTCGGTCAGCCGCATGCTGCGCTGGTAGTATAGGCTCTAGTGCCTCATCCTCGAATTGAGGTAACAACCTGCGCCTCGGGTAGCTTTTGGTTGGGCGCTCGAGTCTGTATTCCTCAGTCGCCAAGACCTCAGTCCATCTGTTAGTTAGCAGATGTTGATCAGCTTGAAGTATTATGTTTTTTCTTCAGGCTCTTTGAAGTGGCTATAAGCCGGCTCTTGAAGCGCTCCTGCTCGACGAGATCCTGCGGCACGATAAATTCATCGTCGCCGAGGCTTACCTCGTCTTCTGAGAGAGGCATATAATTGTCATCGTTTGAGTCTTCATCCATTGCCTATTCATCCGGGCTAGCTTGCCCGTCCTCCCGTCTGGCCTGCTCGGGGCTTGGCTAGGCAGGATTGTTTTCGTCTTCGGCATCATCCGGAGTGCGATTGTCTGTTGTGCCGGTATCCCTGTTTTTGCTATGGCGGGATTTAGAGCGGCGCTGCTGATGTCGGCGCTTGGGTTACTTCACAAGAGGATCATCCTCCATTGCATCCTTTTGATCTTCGCCATTGTTTTCTTTGGGTGTGTCCACCATATATATGTCGTAGGATGAGGTGGTTGTCTAGCGCCCTGTAGGCGGTGGTTCATGTTCTTCTCCGGCATCGTCGTCCATACCGTCGATGTCTTCGGTGTTGAAATCAAGCATGTCTATTACGTCATCGACAGTGGCTATTAAGACGGTGGTGGGTGGGTAACGAATTCCTTTTTCGTCCTCTTCCCACTCAAGCCGGACATAGTTCGGCCAAGAGTCTCATGATAGGGAGAGAGATTTTAATGAGTTTAGCACGTCGCCCAAGGGCGAGTGCTGAAAGATATCCACGGAGCTACGGATGTAAGCGGTTCGGAGCCTATGGCCGGAGACGAGTACGAGGGTCCGATGACACAGACCTCCTTAGAAGTGAAATCTGTGTTCGACTCTATCGCCGCTGAGTATGCGGCCTCCATGGCGGGGTCCATCCTCCCGTCCTCGGATGGCATGATCTGCTCCGGATTCAAAGCCGAGGGAACTGCAGGTGTGATCTCCTGAACACCGTCCGATGGCAGATCTAGGTCATGCTCGTTGCGACTGTGGGGGGCACCCGTAATGGGCTCGAATCCGTCGAAGATCAAGTCCCCGTGGATGTCGGTAGTGTAATTCAGGCTTCCGAACCTGACCTGATGGCTAGGGGTGTAGCTATCGATCTGCTCCAGATGGCCAAGCGAGTTGTCCCGCAGTGCGAAGCCGCCGAATACAAAGATCTGTCTGGGGAGAAAAACCTCACCCTGGACCGCATCGTTGTAGATGATTAAAGGGGCCATCTAGCCTTATGGTGACGACACAGTGGAACTCTCAATGAAAGCACCAATGTCAGTGTCAAAACCGGTGGATCTCGGGTAGGGGGTCCTGAACTGTGCGTCTAATGCTAATGGTAACAGGAGGCGGGTGTCGGTGTCAAAACCGACGGATCTCGGGTAGGGGGTCCCTGATGTCTACTACACAACCTAAGGTCTAGGTCTTGTAGATGTTGTTGGGCCTGCAAGTGCACAGGTTTGTAGGACAGTAGCAAATTTCCCTCAAGTAGATGACCTAAGGTTTATTAATCTGTAGGAGGCGTAGGATGAAGATGGTCTCTCTCAAACAACCCTACAACCAAATAACAAAGAGTCTCTTGTGTCCCCAACACACCCAATACAATGGTAAATTGTATAGGTGCACTAGTTCGGCGAAGAGATGAAGATACAAGTGCAAAATAGATAGTAGATAAAGGTTTTTGTAATCTGAAATAATAAAAACAGCAAGGTAACAAGTGGTAAAAGTGATCGTAAACGGTATTGCAATGATAGGAAACAAGTCCTAGGGTTCATACTTTCGCTAGTGCAAGTTCTCTCAACAATAATAACATAGATAGATCATATAACAAGCCCTCAACATGCAACAAAGAGTCACTCCAAAGCCACTAATAGCGGAGAACAAACGTAGAGATTATGGTAGGGTACAAAACCACCTCAAACCTATTCTTTCAGATCGATCTATAAAAGAGTTCGTACTAGAATAACACCTTAAGACACAAATCAACCAAAACCCTAATGTCACCTAGATACTCCATTGTCACCTCAAGTATCCGTGGGCATGATTATACGATATGCATCACACAATCTCAGATTCATCCAACCAACTTAAAAGTACTTCAAAGAGTGCCCCAAAGCTACTACCGGATAGTCAAGAACGTGTGCCAACCCCTATGCATAGGTTCCCAACGTCACGAAAACCGCAACTTGATCACCAAAACATACATCAAGTGGAACATGATATCCCATTATCACCACAGATAATCACGGCAAGACATACATCAAGTGTTCTCATAAAAGACTCAATCCGATAAGATAACTTCAAAGGGGAAACTCAATTCATCACAAGAGAGTAGAGGGGGAGAAACATCATAAGATCCAGCTATAATAGCAAATCTCGGGATACATCAAGATCGTGCCATAGAGGGAACACGAGAGAGAACATGAGAGAGAGATCAAACACATAGCTACTGGTACATACCCTCAGCCCCGAGGGTGAACTACTCCCTCCTCGTCATGGATAGCGCCGGGATGATGAAGATGGCCTCCGGTGATGGGATCCCCCTCCGGCAGGGTGCCGGAACAGGGTTCCGATTAGTTTTTGGTGGCTACAGAGGCTTGCGGCGGCGGAACTCCTGATCTATCTTCTCCAGTTGATTTCGTTCCGTTTTGACTCCGTCTGATATTCCTTTTCCTCGAAACACTGAAATAGGCATAAAATAGCAAATCCGGGATGGGCCTCCGGTTAATAGGTTAGTCCCAAAATAATATAAAGGTGGATAATAAAGCCCAATATTGCCTAAAACAGTAGATAAAGTAGCATGGAGCAATCAAAAATTATAGATACGTTGGAGACGTATCAAGCATCCCCAAGCTTAATTCCGGCTTGTCCTCGAGTAGGTAAATGATAAAAAAGAATTTTTGATGCGGATTGATACTTTAGCATAATTTCAATGTAAATCTTCTTAATTGTGATATGAATATTCAGAACCGAAAGATTCAAGACAAAATTTCATATTGACATAAAAATAATAATACTTCAAGCATACTAATCAAAGCAATTATGTCTTCTCAAAATAACATGGCCAAAGAAAGTTATCCCTACAAAATCATATAGTCTGGCTATGCTCCATCTTCCCCACACAAAGTATTTAAATCATGCACAACCCTGATGACAAGCCAAGCAATTGTTTCATACTTTAACATTTTCAAAACTTTTTCAATCTTCACGCAATACATGAGCATGAGCCATGGATATAGCACTATATGTGGAATAGAATGGTGGTTGTGGAGAAGACAAAAAGAGGGAAGATAGTCTCACATCAACTAGGCATATCAACGGGCTATGGATATGCCCATCAATAGATATCAATGTGAGTGAGTAGGGATTGCCATGCAACGGATGCACTAGAGCTATAAGTATATGAAAGCTCAGCAAAAGAAACTAAGTGGGTGTGCATCCAACTCGCTTGCTCACAAAGACCTAGGGCATTTTAAGGAAGCCCATAATTGGAATATACAAGCCAAGTTCTATAATGAAAAATTCCAACTAGTATATGAAAGTGACGAAATGAGACACTCTCTATCATGAAGATCATGGTGCTACTTTGAAGCACAAGTGTGGTAAAAGGATAGTAGCATTGTCCCTTCTCTCTTTTTTCTCTCATTTTTTTTATTTGGGCCTTTTCTCTTTTTTTGTTATGGCCTCTTTTTTTTCGTCCGGAGTCTCATCCCGACTTGTGGGGGAATCATGGACTCCATCATCCTTTCCTCACTTGGGAGAATGCTCTAATAATGATGATCATCACACTTTTATTTTTCTTACAACTCAACAATTACAACTCGATACTTAGAACAAAATATGACTCTATATGAATGCCTCCGGTGGTGTACCGGGATATGCAATGAAACATGAGTGACATGTATGAAAGAATTATGAAAGGTGGCTTTTGCCACAAATACGATGTCAACTACATGATCATGCTAGCAATATGACAATGATGGAGCGTGTCCTAATAAACGGAACGATGGAAAGTTGCATGGCAATATATCTCGGAATGGCTATGGAAATGCCATGATAGGTAGGTATGGTGGCTGTTTTGATGAAGGTTTATGGTGGTTGTATGATACCGGCGAAAAGTGTGCGGTATCAGAGAGGCTAGCAATGGTGGAAGGATGGGAAAAGTGTGTATAATCCATGGACTCAACATTAGTCATAAAGAACTCATATACTTATTGCAAAAATCTAGAAGTTATCAAAGCAAAATATTACGCGCATGCTCCTAGGGGGATAGATTGGTAGGAAAAGACCATCGCTCATCCCCGACCGCCACTCATAAGGAAGACAATCAATAAATAAATCATGCTCCGAGTTCATCACATAACGGTTCACCATACGTGCATGCTACAGGAATCACAAACTTCAACACAAGTATTCTTTAAATTCACAACTACTCAACTAGCACGACTTTGATATTATCACCTCCATATCTCAAAACAATTATCAAGCATCAAACTTATCTTAGTATTCAACGCACTCAAAAGAAAGTTTCACATATCTTGAATACCAAGTATATTAACATTAAGCAAACTACCATGCTATTAACAACTCTCAAAATAATCTAAGTGAAGCATGAGAGATCAAACTTCTTTAAAACAAATCCACCACCGTGCTCTAAAAGATATAAGTGAAGCACTAGAGCAAAAATTATCACGCTCAAAAGATATAAGTGAAGCACTATGAGCAAAACTATCAAGCTCAAAAGATATAAGTGAAGCACAAAGAGTATTCTAGCAAATTCCAATTCATGTATGGCTCTCTCTCAATAAATAATTTCAGATCTTGGTATTGTATTCAAACATCAAGCAAAGATAAAGGAAACTACAATGCAAGGATAGCACAACTCATGTGAAGAAGCAAAAACTTAGGCTCAACCGATACTAACCGATAGTTGTTGAAGAAGAAAGGTGGAATGCCTACCGGGGCATCCCCAAGCTTAGATGCTTGAGACTTCTTGAAATATTATCTTGGGGTGCCTTGGGCATCCCCAAGCTTTAACTTTTGTGTCTCCTTAATTCATCTCATATCATGGTTTCTCTTTTTATCAAAAGCTTCATTCACAAAAAACTCAACAAGAACTCGTGAGATAGGTTAGTATAAACCAATGCAAAACCTTATCATTTTCTACTGTAACAAATCACTAAAATAATTATTCAACATTGCATACTAAATTCCTCTGCATATTTAATACTCCTATCATCAAATAGAATCATTAAACAAGCAAACATATGCAAACAATGCAACCACAACAGCAATCTGTCAAAACAGTACAGTCTGTAAAGAATGCAAGAGTATCAATAATTCCCTGACTCCAAAAATTATGAACTAAAATTCCCAATGTAATAAATTTATCATAGCTCAATATGCAAAAATATTCAACGTTAGACCATGCTCTGACTTTTCTAGGGAATTTTTGCAACAGCGGTAAACTTTCTGTTTTCAAACAGCAACATGCATACTAGCAAAATAAGCATGGCAAAGGCTATCCTTGACTTTTTTATTGAAAATAAAAAAGCAAAAAATTATTCTAACTAACAGCAAGAAAAAACTAACAAAATAAAATGATGCTCCAAGCAAAACACATATCATGTGGTGAATAAAAATATAGCGCCAAGTAAAGTTACCGATGAACGAAGACGAAAGAGGGGATGCCTTCCGGGGCATCCCCAAGCTTAGTTGCTTGGTTGTCCTTTAATATTACCTTGGGGTGCCTTGGTAATCACGAAGCTTAGGCTCTTGCCACTCCTTATTCCATTTTCCATCTAATCTTTACCCAAAACTTGAAAACTTCAACCACACAAAACTCAAAACAAAACTCGTAAGCTCCGTTAGTATAAGGAAATAAAACCACCACTTAGGTACTGTAATGAACTCATTCTAAATTCATATTGGTGTAATATCTACTGTACTCCAACTTATCTATGGTTCATACCCTTCGATACTACTCATAGATGCATCAAAATAAGCAAACAACACATAGAAAACAGAATCTGTCAAAAACAGAACAGTCTGTAGTAATCTGTATAAAACGTATACTTGTGGAACCCCAAAAATTATAAAATAAATTTCTGGACCTGATAAATTTGTCTATTAATCATCTGCAAAAACAATCAACCTAAAATCACTCTCCAGTAAAAAATGGCAGCTAATCCCGTGAGCGCTAAAGTTTCTGTTTTTCACAGCAAGATCATATAAAACTTCACCCAAGTCTTCCCAAAGGTTCTACTTGGCACTTTATTGAAACAAAAGCTATAAAACATGATTAATACAGTAGCATAATCATGTGGACACACAAAAACAGTAATGATAAATATTGGGCTGTCTCCCAACAAGCGCTTTTCTTTAATGCCTTTTAGCTAGGCATGATGATGAAAATGATGCTCACATAAAAGATAAGAATTGAAACATAACGGAAGCATCATGAAGCATATGACTAGCACATTTAAGTCTAACCCACTTCCTATGAATAGGGATTTTGTGAGCAAACAACTTATCGGAACAATAGTCAACAAGCATAGGAAGGTAAAACAAGCATAGCTTCAAGATTTTAAGCACATGGAGAGGAAACTTGATATTATTGCAATTCCTACAAGCATATATTCCTCCCTCATAATAATTTTCAGTAGCATCATGAATAAATTCAACAATATAACCAGCACCTAAAGCATTCTTTTCATGATCTACAAGCATAGAAAATTTACTACTCTCCACATAAGCAAACTTCTTCTTTATAGCATACGTATCATCACAATAATCATCATAGATAGGAGGCATTCTTTCATCATAGTAAATTTGCTCATCAAAGCTTGGGGGACAAAAAATATCATCTTCATCAAACATAGCTTCCCCAAGCTTGTGGCTTTGCATATCATTAGCATCATGGATATTCAAGGAATTCATACTAACAACATTGCAATCATGCTCATCATTCAAAGATTTAGTACCAAACATTCTAGAGATTTCTTCTTCTAGCATTTGAGCACAATTATCCTTTCCATCATACTCACGAAAGATATTAAAAGGTGAAGCATATGAGACAAACTCAACTCCATTTTTTGTAATTTTCTTTTATAAACTAGACTAGTGCTAAAACAAGAAACAAAAAGATTCGATTGCAAGATCTAAAGATATACCTTCAAGCGCTAACCTCCCCGGCAACGGCGACAGAAAAGAGCTTGATGTCTACTACACAACCTTCTTCCTGTAGACGTTGTTGGGCCTGCAAGTGCACAGGTTTGTAGGATAGTAGAAAATTTCCCTCAAGTGGATGACCTTAGGTTTATCAATCCATAGGAGGCGTAGGATGAAGATGGTCTCTCTCAAACAACCCTGCAACCAAATAACAAAGAGTCTCTTGTGTCCCCAACACACCCAATACAATGGTAAATTGTATAGGTGCACTAGTTCGGCGAAGAGATGAAGATACAAGTGCAAAATAGATAGTAGATAAAGGTTTTTGTAATCTGAAATAATAAAAACAACAAGGTAACAAGTGGTAAAAGTGAGCGTAAACGGTATTGCAATGATAGGAAACAAGGCATAAGGTTCATACTTTCGCTAGTGCAAGTTCTCTCAACAATAATAACATAGATAGATCATATAACAAGCCCTCAGCATGCAACAAAGAGTCACTCCAAAGCCACTAATAGTGGAGAACAAACGTAGAGATTATGGTAGGGTACAAAACCACCTCAAAGCTATTCTTTCGGATCGATCTATAAAAGAGTTCGTACTAGAATAACACCTTAAGACACAAATCAATCAAAACCCTAATGTCACCTAGATACTCCATTGTCACCTCAAGTATCCGTGGGCATGATTATACAATATGCATCACACAACCTCAGATTCATCCAACTAACATAAAAGTACTTCAAAGAGTGCCCCAAAGCTACTACCGGAGAGTCAAGAACGTGTGCCAACCCCTATGCATAGGTTCCCAATGTCATGAAACCCGCAAGTTGGTCACCAAAACATACATCAAGTGGCACATGATATCCCATTATCACCACAGATAATCACGGCAAGACATACATCAAGTGTTCTCATAAAAGACTCAATCTGATAAGATAACTTCAAAGGGGAAACTCAATTCATCACCAGAGAGTAGAGGGGTAGAAACATCATAAGATCCAACTATAATAGCAAAGCTCGGGATACATCAAGATCGTGCCATAGAGGGAACATGAGAGAGAACACGAGAGAGAGATCAAACACATAGCTACTGGTACATACCCTCAGCCCCGAGGGTGAACTACTCCCTCCTGGTCATGGATAGCGCCGGGATGATGAAGATGGCCTCCGGTGATGGCATCCCCCTACGACAGGGTGCCGGAACAGGGTCCCGATTGGTTTTTGGTGGCTACAGAGGCTTGCGGTGGTGGAACTCCCGATCTATCTTCTCCAGTTGATTTCGTTCCGTTTTGACTCCGTCTGATATTCCTTTTCCTTGAAACACTGAAATAGGCATAAAACAGCAAATCTGGGCTGGGCCTCCGGTTAATAGGTTAGTCCCAAAAATAATATAAAAGTGGATAATAAAGCCCAATATTGCCTAAAACAGTAGATAAAGTAGCATGGAGCAATCAAAAATTATAGATACGTTGGCGACATATCAGTCCCGATCTGTGCGTCTTAGGCTGATGGTAACAGGAAGCAAGGGACACAATGTTTACCCAGGTTCGGGCCCTCTCGATGGAGGTAAAACCCTACTTCCTGCTAGAATAATATTGATGATATGAGTAGTACAAGAGTAGATCTACCACGAGATCATAGAGGCTAAACCCTAAGAGCTAGCCTATGATGATTATGATTGTAATTGTGATCGGCCTTCTAAGGACCAACCTCTCCGGTTTATATAGACACTGGAGAGGGATAGGGTTTACATGGAGTCGGTTACAAGGAAGGAAATATAATATCCGGATCGCCAAGCTTGTCTTCCACGCAAAGGAGAGTCCCATCCGGACACGGGACGGAGTCTTGAGTCTTATATCTTCACGCTTCAATAGTCCAGACGATGTATATAGTCCGGCTGTCCGGATACCCCTTAATCCAGGACTCCCTCAGTAGCCCCTGAACCAGGCTTCAATGACGAGGAGTCTGGCGTGCAGTCTTGTCTTCGACATTGCAAGGCGGGTTCCGTCTCCGAATACTCCAAAGTACCTGTTATGACGAATAGTGTCCGACATCCCATCAATGTTGTACTCCTCGGCTTCAGTGCCTCAATAATGACCATCTCCACGTGTCGAGCGAATGCGAGGAGCTGAGGCATTTTTGCATTTGCCACCAGTGAACCTTCGAGCTAGCCATCTATTTGAAGAGACGGGGATTCTCAGATCCAAACCTCACTCTCCCCCCTCGAGCAAGCATCCAACAGAGCGCTCTGGAAAAACCATTCCAACATGGCCGGTCGTCGCAGCTCTTCTGCTCGCTTTCCTCATTCCAAGCCGGGGGACTGGGAAGAGTGTTCAGTTCCTCATAGCCGTTTGATAGAGTTACAAACCCAAGGGTTTCTCCCACCGGCGTTCATGGTCCCCGTCCGAGCTGGAATAGCCACCTATAATGGCAGGGAGCAAGCGGAGGGATCTCCCAATCCATCTCCAGAGGAGCGAATATGCCTCCCGCATCTGCTAAGGGGCGTTGGGTTCCCCATCCACCCGTTCCTTCGCGGGCTCCTGGAGTTCTACGGCCTCCAGTTGCACAACTTTACCCCCTGCCTCCGTGCTACATATAGTCGGATACGTCGCCCTTTGTGAGCTATTTCTAGGCTGTGAGGCTCACTTTGGGTTATGGAAGAAGCTGTTCTGCCTTGTCCCTCGCAACCAGGGAGAATCCCTATGTCAAGTGGGCGGGCCGAAGTATGGCGCATTGCTGAGACCGGATACCTATCCAGCACTCCCAAGAAGGCACCAGAGAACTGGCCTTCAGAGTGGTTTTATATTGATGACGTTCCCCTTTCGTATCCAGTCCGGACGGGTCTCCCCAAGTTTAGTAACGCCCCGCCGAGGGCACGTCTAAGTTGGCGCCCCAGGGGCCCCCAAGAGGAGGATACCAGGGAAATACATTTCCAGATGAGCAGGATAAAGTTACTGGCCAAATCCGGACTCACGATAGTCGAGGTTATGGCAATATGCATAATGCGGGGAGTGCAACTGCTTCAGTACCGGGGGAAGCCCATGTGGCACTACAACGGGGAAGATGATGCCACCCGCTGTGGTCGTAAGGGTCCGGACTCAGCCTCCGCTCTGGCAAGGATATTGTTCGATTTATATAAAAGAGAAGAGGAAGAATTCCTTCACATTAAAACCGCGGGATGGATTCTCCATGTACAACCCCCCAAACTGGGTAAGTCATCATTCCTTTCCCCGCTTCACTTATTTTGGCGTTCTTCGCTAAGATTATCTGCCTCGATATTTCCGAGTAGGAACTGAGGAGGGCCGTAGAAGGAATCTCTAGCCCCTCCCCGCAGCCAGAGGACCCCGGAAGGGCCCTAGATCCAGGACTCGAAGAAGATCCAGATATTACCGTGGAGCTTGTCAACGGGATATTTTATCAAGCGAGCTGCAATGGCGCCTCAGTGTCCATTACTGCCGACTATCCTAGACTGCTACCTACGTCGCGTCTAAGCCCAGCCGAAAACTCCATCCTCCGAAGAGGACTCCTTTCAGATGTCATGCCTTATCTTTGAAGTGTCATGTTTTTGCAGAGACGACAGCTGGAGCGCGGGGCCGAGCCCCTAGGGGCTCGTCGACCATGGGCGTCCGGATTGGGCAGGCTCAAGAGGAAGTCGGTAAGGGTCGAAACGCCGCTACAGAGGTAAGGAAAAAACCTGTCCAGCGATTATGGTATTTTGAAGTATAATAGCGCCCTTTGTGTCCCTGCAGGAAGAGGAGTAGCCGGACTATATCCGGGGATCCCGCCAATCACGTCTCCACTAGACGGATTCCAGAACCGGCTTGAAGAGCGGAGGCGGGAGCGGGGCCGATGCCGCATAGTTCTCTGACAAAGGACGCAGATATGCTCTCGGCCACGAATTCCGAAGTAGAGAGCGCCATGAATCATCGGCGCCGACGGGCCGTACTTCGGAACAACATTTTTTCTGAAGAGGCATTTAACACCTTCAATTCGGGAGACGCATACATCCGAGCTACTCAAGGCGGGCTTGCCCGAGCGACAGACCAGTATACCAAAGATATACGGGTAAGAAAATTTGATAAGCATGTATAGCAGTAGCCCCTGAGACTTGAAATGGTTGGAACAACTGTCTTAAGGATCAATTTATGCACAGGTCCTTGTAGATAAGAATGAGCAATTGTCTCGGGAGCTGGAGGAGTGCAAGGCCGAGCTAAGGGCCACAGTTGCCAAGTTAGAGGAATCCCAGAAGCCCTCATCTGGTAACATTTGTCTCAATTGTATGAAGATGCACCACTTAGTAAATGGCTGATATGACAAGTCTAACAGAAAATTCTGCAGACAATCTCGGGGTGAATCTGGAGGGTGTAAGAGATGACGAATCACATCTCAAAAGGTAGCTAAAGGCTGGCGAGCGCATTCTTACACAAGTTAGGCAGGAGAAAGACAATCTTCAAGATGCCAAAGTCCAGCTGGAAGTGGAGTTAAAAGACGTCCGTGCTCAGCTGGAGGACTCCGTGAAGGAGAACAAAAGGCTTCGACGCGGCATTTATGGTAAGTGCCTAGACGAACTATAGTATAGTTCGTCACGGAAGTATATTGAAAGGATTTTGCTTGTAGGAATGTTAACGGTTCGCCCTGTGGAGGAGATGCCCTCATCTGCAGGCAATTTACTAAAAGACCTCTCACAACTGCACGAGCGAGCTCGGCAGGTGATGCAGGGTGTTGCTCAGGCCTTGTGGCCATCAAGCTTCCTGCCGAATGGCATGGGGGAGATTGTGGATATGCTTCAAGGAGCACGGCGGCACTTCCGATTGTGGAAGATGTCAGCCTGCCGGCAAGGTGCAAGAGAAGCCTGGGCTATGGTGAAGACGCGCTACACCAAGCTGGACCCGAACCATATGGCCGAAGTCGGACCGGCGGGGCTAGATGGGAAAGAAATTCCCGTAAGTCTGGTATATGACCAGGTAGTATTAGCCGCAAAGTATTCTCAACAGGATTGTAAGCTAGATAGCATGTTGGATGGTATAGAGGAGGAATATAGTCAGTCCAAGTGACTATGTAATTCAATGGACATAAGTATTCCCTAGCCGGATTAAATTCATTTGTCATGGCGGACCTTTTCGCTTCAGCCCCCGGATCCTATAGTCTGGGGTGTGTCCGAATACCCACTCAGTTATACAGAATCGGGGTATGCGTGGACACCAGGCGTAGGGGTCATAATTTCTTGAACAGACAAGTACCCAACTAGTTATGTTATATTACATGGATAGTAAGAAACATCTTCCAAGGAGAATAGTTCCGTTAGGGGTTCCTTTCCCTGGGTACGCATGCGACGATGCACATGTCTGTACTGCGAACAAGGGCGCAAGATACAAAAATTCTGGGAATTGATGTCGTAATAAACAAATACATCTTTTGTTCACCGACTGAATATTCTCTTAAGGACGCTAGATTTTGGCTTCACCCAATCTGAGGTACACATCCGGCTGAACCGGCAATAACAATCGCAGAGGTGCTCCCCTTATTCCCTAGCCGAATTAACGGGGACGTAGGGCATAAACACAAGAGCCAAGCAACCCTGCTTGGCCATATCTTAAGTCATATCGATGCATATAATGGTGAAGAAAAGGCACATATGGAAAAAGAAACGCATATGTGATGGGCAAAAAGCCATTAGAGTAATTATTTTTAGCTTCCGTATAGGAAGCCCCCAGGTATTACTTACACACATAGTGCGGCCGGAAGGATCCGGGAGTCCGTACTGTATTAAATACTCTGTGTGAAGAGGAAAAAAGGTCGAGAGAGGAAAAGGGAGGGAGCATAATTAAAAAGGAGGGGGTAAGGAGACGAACACTGAGTTCGCCGCTAGTCGTACAATCTCCGGAGTCTGACCGCGTTCCATGGGTTCGGCTCGAGTCTGTTATCCGATGCATTACGTAAGCGGTACGCTCCTCTGGTGAGAACTTTGTCAATGAAGAAGGACCTTCCCACTTGGGTTTGAGCTTGTCCTTCTTCTTCTCCGGTAGGCATAGAACGAGCTTGCCAATATTATAAGTTTTGGCCCGCACTTCTCTTCTTTGGTATCGTCGAGACTGCTGTTGATAGAATGCGGAGCGGGCTTTTGCGACGTTGCGCTCCTCCTCCGGGGCATCCAAGTTATCCTGCCGATCTAACTCGGCTTCCTTCTCTTCATACATGCGTACGCGTGGTGAATCATGTATTATGTCGCAGGGTAGTACTGCTTCCGCGCCGTACACCATAAAAAATGGTGTATATCCGGTGCTGCGATTCGGCATGGTCCGCAGCCCCCAGACTACGGAGTTGAGCTCTTCGACCCAGTGCGTATCCGGCTCTGTCAAGGATCGCACTAGTCTGGGCTTGATGCCGCTCATGATGAGATAGTTTGCCCGTTCGACCTAGCCATTTGTTTGGGGATGGTAGACGGAAGCGTAGTCAAGCTTAATTTCCATTTTGCTGCACCAAGTTTTCACTTCATCGACTATGAAATTTGAGCCATTATCAGTGATGATGCTGTGGGGGACACCATATCGGTGTATGACCCCGGATATGAAGTCTATTACCGGTCCGGATTCGGCCATTTTGACTGGTTTGGCTTCTATCCATTTGGTGAACTTGTCCACCATGACCAACAAGTATCTTTTCTTATGGCTTCCCCCTTTAAGAGGTATGACCATATACAGCCCCCAGACCACGAAGGGCCACATTATGGGGATTGTTTGGAGAGCGGTAGGGGGCATATGACTCTGATTGGCAAAGAGCTGGCAACCGACATAGTGTTGGACAAGGTTCTGTGCGTCTGCTTGGGCCGTCGGCCAATAGAAGCCTGTACGAAAGGCCTTGCTGACTAGTGCTCGAGCCACGGCGTGGTGTCCGCCCAGTCCGGCATGGATTTCAACCAAGAGCTGCCGCCCTTCCTCTTCGTAGAGCACTCCGGTCGCACTTTTCTTGTAGAGTTCCCCTTAATGGACTTTCTAAGCTTTAGAACGTCGAACGATTCAATGTGCTTCATTTTGGTCTCCGGGGAGCTCCTGCCTATTGAGGTAGGCCAAGAAAGGCTCAGTCCACGGGGCGATTACAGCCATGATTTCATGGGTCGAAGATGTTATTTCGGTGGTGGATCCTCCGATTATGTCTGATAGTTTAGAATCTGGGGGTGTGTTCGGATCCGTGCTAGTATTGCCGGACTCCCCTTCCCACACTACGGATGGCTTGAACAGTCTTTCCAAGAATATGTTAGGTGGGAGAGGGTCGCGTTTAGCACCGATGCGGGCGAGGACGTCTGACGCTTGATTGTTTTCTCAAGCCACATGGTGGAATTCGAGCCCCTCGAACCGAGCTGACATTTTGAGGACGGCATTACGGTAGGCCACCATTTTCAGATCCTTGGCATCAAAGTCTCCGTTTATTTGTGGTATTGCGAGGTTTGAATCCCCACGCACTTCTAGGCGTTGGATGCCCATAGAGACTGCCATCCGAAGACCGTGCAACAGGGCCTCATATTTGGCTGCATTGTTGCAGTCTGTGTATAATATTTGGAGGACGTACTGGACCGTGTCTCTAATGGGAGACGTCGGGACTACATCTACTCCCAATCCTGCTAGCATTTTAGAGCCATCGAAGTGCATGATCCAGTTACAGTACGCGTCGTACTCTTTAGGGAGTTCGGCTTCTATCCATTCGGTGACAAGTCAGCCAGTACTTGTGACTTGATGGCCCGCCGTGGTTTGTATGTTATGTCGAACGGAAGGAGCTCGATGGCCCATTTAGCAATCCGGCCCATAGCATTGCAGATATTTATTATGTCATTGAGTGGTACTTCGGAGGCCACCGTAATCGAACACTCTTGAAAGTAGTGTCGTAGCTTCCGGGATGCCATGAAGACCGCGTATGCTATTTCTTGATAGTGTGGGTATCGGGATTTGCATGGGGTGAGGACTGTGGATACGTAATAAACCGGCTTTTGGAGCAGGAATTTGTATCAGTCAACCTCTCGTTCGACGACGAGCACTGCGCTTACAACTTGATGTGTTACAGGTATGTACCACAACATAGGTTCGCCGATATTTGGCGATGTTAGGACTAGATTACTAGCTAGTAAGGTCTTTATTTCATCGAGTCCGGCCACGGCTGCATCCATCCACATGAAGTGTTCAGTGCGCCGAAGAAGGCGGTAAAGAGGTAATGCCTTTTCTCCTAACCTGGAGATAAAGCATCTCAAAGCGGCCACGCATCCAGCTAGTTTCTTGATGTGCTTGAGGTCTGTTGGTATAGCCAACTGCGTCAGAGCTCGGATTTTTCCGAATTCGCTTCAATTCCTCTATTGGAAACAATGAAGCCCAGCACTTTCCCCGAGGGGACGCCGAAAACGCATTTTTCCGGATTCAGCTTGATGTCGTATGTCCGGAGGTTATCGAATGTAAGCCTCAAGTCATCTATTAGGGTTTCGACGTGTCTTGTTTTTATGACCACGTCGTCCACATATGCCTCCATTGTTTTGCTGATTTGCGTTTCCAAGCATGTTTGAATCATGCGTTGATAGGTTGCGCCGACATTCTTAAGCCCAAAAGGCATAGTGTTGAAGCAAAAAGGGCCATATGGCGTTATGTAAGTTGTTGCAGCTTGGTCGGACTCTGCCATCTTTATTTGATGGTATCCAGAGTATGCGTCGAGGAAACACAGCGAGTCGTGTCCTGCTGTGGCATCGATGATTTGATCGATGCGAGGGAGGGGAAAGGGATCCTTGGGGCAAGCCTTGTTGAGGTCTTTGAAGTCAACGCATAAGTGCCAGGATTTGTCCTTCTTTGGTACCTTTACCAGATTTGCTAGCCAATCCAGATGTTTGATATCTCTGATGAATCCGGCATCAAGTAGCTTGGCTAGCTCTTCCCCCATGGCTTGCCTTTTGGGCTCTGAAAACTGCCTTAGAGTCTGCTTGACAGGTTTGTACACTTTGAGTATGTTAAGGCTATGTTCGGCCAATCTGCGTGGGATGCCCGACATGTCCAATGGGTGCTAGGGAAAAATTTCCTAATTCTCACGTAAGAAGTCTCGCAGTGCGGCGTCCATTGCGGGGCTCAACTGTGTCCCGATGGAAGCTGTCTTCGTGGGGTCCGTCGAATGGACTCGGAATTTGACTATCTCGTTTGCGGGTTTAAACAAGGTGGACTTGGTGTAGGATCGAAAGTATGTCTAGAGGGGGGGTGATTAGACTACTTGACCAAATAAAAACTTGTCCTTTTCCCAATTTTAGTCTTTGGCAGATTTTAGCTATCTTAGCACAAGTCAAGCAATCTTAACACAATTCAAGCAAGCATGCAAAGAGTATATGAGCAGTGGAAAGTAAAGCATGCAACTTGCGAGAATGTAAAGGGAAGGGTTTGGAGGATTCAAACGCAATTGGAGACACGGATGTTTTTGTCATGGTTCCGATAGGTGGTGCTATTGTACATCCACGTTGATGGAGACTTCAACCCATGAAGGGTAACGGTTGCGCGAGTCCACGGAGGGCTCCACCCACGAAGGGTCCACGAAGAAGCAACCTTGTCTATCCCACCATGGTTGTCGCCCACGAAGGACTTGCCTCACTAGAGGTAGATCTTCACGAAGTAGGCGATCTCCTTGCCCTTACAAACTCCTTGGTTCAACTCCACAATCTTTTTGAAGGCTCCCAAGTGACACCTAGCCAATCTAGGAGACACCACTCTCCTAGAAGTAACAAATGGTGTGTTGATGATGAACTCCTTGCTCTTGTGCTTCAAATGATAGTCTCCGCAACACTCAACTCTCTCTCACAGGATTTGGATTTGGTGGAAAGAAGATTTGAGTGGAAAGCAACTTGGGGAAGGCTAGAGATCAAGATTCATATGGTAGGAATGGAATATCTTGGCCTCAACACATGAGTAGCTGGTTCTCTCTCAGAAACAGCAAGTTGGAAGTGTAGGTTTGTTCTGATGGCTCTCTCCATGAATGAAGAGGAGGTGGAGGGGTATATATAGCCTCCACACAAAATCTAACCGTTACACACAACTTGCCAAACTCGGTGGGACCGAATTGATAAACTCGATCGGACCGACTCAGCAAATCTAGTGACCGTTAGGATTTTCGGTGGGACCGACATGCAACTCGGTAGGACCGATATGGTTAGGGTTAGGGCGTAACGTAATCTCGGTGAGACCGATTACACAAACTCGGTGAGACCGATTTTTGTAATAAGCTAACCAGAGAGTTGGTCAGGTAAACTCGGTGGGACTGATTCGCTCATTTCAGTGGGATCGAAATGTTACAAAAAGGAAACAGGGAGTTTACATTGCAATCTCGGTGGGACCGATCGCTCATCTCGGTGGTACCGAAACGTTACGAAGGGAAATAGAGAGATTACAATCCCATCTCGGTGAGACCGAGATCCCTGTCAGTGAGACCGATTTGCCTAGGGTTTGTGGCAGTGGCTATGACATCCGAACTCGGTTGCGCCGGATAGAAAGAATCGGTAGGGCCGAGTTTGACTTTTTGGTTTAGGTCATATGTGGATGTGAGAAAGTAGTTGAGGGTTTTGGAGCATATCACTAAGCACTGTGGAGCAAGAAACTCATTAAGCAACACCTCATCCCTCCTTGATAGTATTGGCTTTTCCTATAGACTCAATGTGATTTTGGATCACTAAAATATAAAATGTAGAGTCTTGAGCTTTTGAGCTTGATCCAATCCTTTTGTCCTTAGCATTTTGAGGGATCCACTTTTCTCATCCATGCCATGCCATTCATTGAGATTTTCCTGAAACATTCATCTTGGAATGATGTTAGCTCAATGAGCTATATGTTGTTAGGAATTACCAAAACCACCTAGGGATAGTTGCACTTTCAATCTCCCCCTTTTTTGGTAATTGATGACAACATATAGATCAATGCTTCAACAAATGATAATAAGAGTGAAAAACATTGTCACTTTGAGAAGTATGTGATAAGCAAGAGCTCCCCCTAAATTTGTGCATAGTTTAAGATTTGCTTTGGAGTGCAAATGCACAAAGAGTTAGGCTCATGGGTTACTCTTCCATGTCACATACATCTTGGTGGAGCGCTCAAAATGATAATGATTGAATACATGCACTCATCACCAAGCAAAGTGAATGATCATATAGAGATAAATGGGATAATGTCATCCAACAAGCATAAATGTAGCATATGATGAAACACATGATCATCCAAGTATCACACAGACATAAAGTATCTCAAACAAGAAAATAAAGTTCAACCACCAAAGCAAGAGAGAATAAAAAGCAACACTCTCTTTCGAAGCCTATGATCTATACATTTTTCTCCCCCTTTGGCAACAAGTTAGCAAAAAGTTCATAGAAAATGCATAGCACTAAATCGACTCTCAGGCTTGATCTTCAGGTGGTAGTGTAGAGATGGCTCCTTGGACAAAGACTTTAGTAGATGTGGATGGAGCTAGAGGTGTAGGTGCTGGAGCTGGTTGCACTAGAACTGTAGGAGCTGTAGCTGGTGCAGATGAAGTGGCTCTGGTGTCTGTCACTGGCACTACAGCTGATCTCTAAGCTCTAGGCACTTTGGCAAATGTATCAGTGGTTGTCTTGCCCTTCCTCTCCTGCATATCATCCTGAAACTGCTCAACAACAGACTGGATTTCAGTTACCTTCACATCCAAGTCATATAACTTCTGCTCCATGATCCTCTCCAGGCTCTCCTTGTTTTGAGTCAAGGTGGCCAGCCCCTTCTCAATCCTCAGAGTGGATGCAATCAAGTAGCCTAGCTGATCTTGTTTGCTCTTCAGAAAGTACTGAGATACCTCTTCCATTGTTGGCATCTTGGTAGCCATCTATGTCCTTGCCTTCTCCTTCTTTGCTTGAGCATGCACAGAAGATGGTTCATCTTCATCCATAACCACTTGGTTGTCCTCAAAGTCTGGATAGATAGGCGTGTGATCCTTGTCCAACAAGTATGTGCCTGTGCCCATCTTGGAGTTAATCAGCTCCTGGATCTGTGGGGCATACCCACAACTTCTATTCTGGTCAGCTGTTGTCCTCTTGATAGTCTCAACTATGAGGCTCATGACCTTGAACTTCTGTGGCACATCAAATAAGTGGAGCAAGTTTATTGCATGGCCTCTTATCATGTTGTGGTCACCTGACTTGGGCAAGAGAGTATGCCTGAGGATCCAGTTGATGGTTGGCAATCCTAACAGAAGCTAATGTATTGATCGAGACTTATGCGTCTCAACTTCAGCATCTGGGATCTCCTTGTACATATGTGCCATATAGTTGTGATCCATCTTCTTCTTGGCATAGACATCCAAGTCATCTTATTTCTCCTTAGGTGCATTGATCAGATTTGCCCATTCTTCAATTGTTGATTGGTACCTAGTACCTTCAGACATCCATACTATCCTGCCATTTGGATAGAAGTGTGTTGTGGAGTAGAATTGCATTATGAGCTCATCATTCCACTTTGTGAGCTTGTGCCCAACAAAGTCTGCAACTCCACAAGCACTGAAATTGTCATACACACCAGGATAGTGTTCCTCATTCTCCTTCATGTAGGTCCAGTCCACCCACCTCATGTCACACACTATAGGCTTCTTGTCCAACAACACTGTCTCATAGAAATCATCATGTTCCTTAGTATGGAACATGTAGTCAATAGTAGTCCTTCTCCTGATTGCATAAGGATCAGACAACCTCCACTGTCTGAGGCCTGCATCCTTTCTCAGCTTCATGTTCTCAGCCACAGGATGAGCATCATTATGATGTGGAATCTTTGGCTTCAACTTTCTCAAGTCATGATCTTCATCATCTTCTTCTTCAGCAACAGTCTCAGGCACTGGGGCCTTGTTCTTCTCAGCAGCAGATATGTTTCTGGTATTCCTTTTTGGTGCAACCTTGGGCTTGGAGGCAGCTTTGGGGGCTTCTTTGGGCTTTGATGATGCAGCCCCTAACCTAATAGCATCACCCATAAGCTTCTGAGCCTTGGGTGTTGGTGCAACAACCTCTTCTTCCTCTTCCTCTTCCATCATGGAAGGCTTTCCAACAACTCTGGCCATGGTCTTCTTGACCCTTTCCTTCCTCTTCTTCCCTTCTGCAACAGCCTCTTTGTGTTGAGATTCCAAAGGTACTTGAGTAGAGGCTCTGGCTCTAGACACGGGAGTTCTCTTTGCAGGTACTTTGGTCTTCATACCAGGCTTAATGGCAGCAGTTGTGCCATACTCCTTTTTGAGCACTTTCTTCTTGGAAGTGGCCTCATCCTCAACTGCCACATAGTATTCATCCTCAGATTCTGAGGTTTTCTTCTTTCTGGCCCTGGTGGTAGCTTTGGGCAGGTTGCTTGGGGTGCTCCTACTACCATCATCAGAGGTGCTAGAGGGACCAGTGCCCTCACTCATCTAAATTTGCTCCTCTTCCCTGTTCTGGCTGTCACTTTGATCAGACATGTTGCAAACACTGACTGCAGACCCTATGAATAGATATAGATGAGATAGAGTGGATGAGCATCACAAAATACAGAGGTTTTTGCAAAAGAATGATTCAAAAACTAAGTTTTAGTTTTCCACAGAAAGCAATTCAGATCAACCGATTTGCAAAATCGGTGATACCGAAGCAGCTTTTGGAACCTAAACTAGTGAACTCGGTTAGACCGAGTCACGGTTCGGTGGCACCGAGACTGCTAGGGTTTCACAAAGTTCTGAAATCGGTCACACCGATTTGCAATTCTCGGTCAGACCGAGAATCACTTGTGCAATGGCCTTAACCGAATCGGTGGAACCGAGTTCTACAACTCGGTGGGTGCGAGGTGGTTTCGACGGAAACCTAACCCTAAATTTTCAATTCACCTCTAATCTATGGAGTGTTTTCACTGGATAGAATAGTTTCAGTCGTGGCAAGATTCATGACAAACACAATGTGCTAGGAATTGGAAGGGGATAGCACAGTGATCGAGTCTATACCCTAGTTCAGCGATGAACTCGCTACGACGTCAATGGCGGGGATGATTTCCGTTGACGGCGGCGGAGACCAGCGACTGGAGGCGGCTGGCAACGAGGAGGACGATCCGGAGACCCTGGAGGCAGAGCGAGCTATGCGCGGGCGAAAGAGTTTGGAGAAAGATTCCAAATTTTTGCCCGTGGGTATATATAGCCCGACCCTGTCGGTGTGACCGAGTGGAACAACTCGGTGGCACCGAGATGCATAACTGTTGACAGTTACAGCAACTCGGTGTGACCGAAAAGTTCAAATCGGTTGCACAGAGATTGAAAACCTAGATCGACTTAGTGATCTCGGTATGACCGAAATGGAAGAATCA
Organism: Triticum aestivum; assembly: GCF_018294505.1. Taxonomy (NCBI): domain Eukaryota; kingdom Viridiplantae; phylum Streptophyta; class Magnoliopsida; order Poales; family Poaceae; genus Triticum; species Triticum aestivum. The sequence continues at coordinate 114,025,304 of NC_057795.1, forward strand.
GTCAGACTGAAACGCACAAAGAAGTTTTGGAAGTTTAAGTCTATGACGAATCGGGGACTCCAAGTGCTCCTCACATAGAGTGGTTTGAATCTGACTTGGTCAAATTTTGTGATGTAGCATGAAAAGCATAGATAGCTAGAGAATGTTCTTAGGCATTCTTGTCCATCCACTAGGCAAAAGAAAAGAGAAACCAATCAATCAAAACAACAAGTGGATGTCCTCGAATGAGTGAAATATGCAACCAACATGCTCACACAATAAAATGGCAGATGAAATATGTGGCAAAGCATGCACAACCAATCCTAGTATCTATCAAACAATTGGCGATGACTAGGTCATCTATATATGAGTATATTGACTTAGGAGTCAAATGAGATCATTTGATCATAGGCCATACTCATCGTTTAAGCTCAAGTGGGGTACCACTTTTACATAATGCATTGATGTGTTCACACCATTAGAGTTGCTTTGACTCAATTCTTAGAGTTAAGATCCCCCTAGATGTGAGATCCCCCCTTAGAGGGATGAACTAACCTTGGGTTTTGTCGATGATGACTTCATGTAGGTGTTGAAGATGTGGATGCTCAATGTTGATGAAGATCATTTGGAGCAATCCTTTGGAGTGAGTTACACTTTCAATACCTACACGGGTTAGTCCCACAAGGAACAAACAAGGATATCCATAGACATAGAGTGATGCACACACAAGATGATGTCTATGAAAGCATTAGGTTACCTTGTCCCTTGTCTTACCAACAAGAGGGTTTGTGACACCTTGAACTAGTGCAAGATGTGAAAGTTGATTGCACTTGTTGTTGCCAAACTGATAGGAGTGAAGTATGTTGGCGGAGTCACCCTCAAGAACTCTCTAGTTCTTCTTCTTCTGGATCCACATCATCTTGATGGGAATCCTTGGAGTTGTAGTCGTACTTGATGAAGTAGAGCTTGATGTAGTCTTGGGAACCCACTTGACCAAGGCCTTAGGAGCTTCTTCAAATGCATCAATCTCCTCTTGAATCTTGTCCTTGCCTTTTTGCTTGTGGTCTTGTGGTGGAAGATCATCTTGAGCTTGTGTCCCCTTGAAGGAAGTAGGATCATACTTCTCTTGTTGACGAACAAACTTCATCTTGGGGTATTGATCTTCTTCCCACTCAACTCCATTGGCATTGAACTTTCGTTCAAAACCAACACCTTGGTTCTTTCGGTGCCTTCCTTGCTTTGTACAATTTCCTCAAATTTCTTACTTCCGGCAAGGCTCTTGTAAACACCTTTCTCTATAATTCCCTTCAATAAGCTATTTTCTTGCTCAAGTGTAACTTGGCTAAGAGAGTCATTAGTGGAATCAAGAGAACTACTAGAAGCAACAACATTGGATTTAGCATGATTATTGTTACTACTAGAGGAAGAATCCTTCTTGTTCTTGTTAGTGGACTTGACTTGAGGCATGTAAGTAGATAAGAGTAAACGCTTGGTAATGTAAGAAGAACTTTTCTTATGGATATCATCATTGATTGCCTCTAAGAACTCATGCTCTTGCTCAAGGTTGAGCTTTTCAAAGCGTAACTTCTCATGAGTCCTTAAAAGTTCTCGATGATCTTCTAAGATAGTTTCATGAGCTAACTTAAGAGTGTTTAGTTCTTTAGTTAGAAGCTCAATCTTATCCTTATCATTGTCATTCGTTTTATCTTGATTAGCATCATTAATTGACGTTTCATCATAGTATTCATCACTAGAGTTGTCAACAAGTAAATCATCATCACCTAACAAGTCGTCTTCATCACTATTGAAATCAACATACTCGGGGTGTGTTACCTTTGGGCCTTTAGCCATGAAGCATCTTCCAAGTCCTTCATTTGGTGAATCAAATATGTCGTAGGAGTTGGTTGACACAAGTGCTAGACCGGCAACACCTTCATCTTGAGTATATTCATAGTCGGAGTGATAGCTTCTCTCGGAGTGATTGTCGGAGTCAGAGCCGGATACCCATTCACCAACATGAGCTTGATGTCCTCGTTTTGTGTAGCTCCTTGATGACTTGTCCTTCCTTTCCGAATCCTTGATTCTTCGGGATGTTCTTCGTTCATAACGATCATCTCTACTCCTCCTCTCTCTTGGTGGTGATTCTTCTCTTCTACTTCTCCTCTTGGGTGATTCTTCTCTTCTTTTGTAGGGTGCCGTACACTCATTGGAATAGTGTCCGGGTCTCCCAGAATTGTAGCAATTGCGCTCTCGACTTGAAGATCTTTTGTCATTGTAGGACCTTGACTCGGAGCTTCTTTCTTTGCTTCTATTCTTGTAGAACATGTTGAAGTTCTTCACCATTAAGCTCAATTCTTCATTGAAGGTTTGTTTCTCACTTGATGATGTAGGGGCTTCACATGAGGCTTTGTAAGCACCACTTGACTTGTTGTGAAGTTCCTCCTTATCCTTGAGTGACATCTCATGAGCAACAATTCTTCCAATGACTTCTGTTGGCTTGAGATCTTTGTAATTGGGCATCATTTGGAGCAATGTGCACATGGCATCATATTTTCCGTCCAAAGCTCTTAGGATCTTCTTGATGATGAATTTGTTGGTCATCTCTTCATTTCCTAAGCCGACAATCTCATTTGTGATAAGAGCAATCCTAGAGTACATTTCAGAGACACCTTCACCATCCTTCATTTTGAACTTGTCAAGTTGACTTTGGAGCACGTCCAACTTGGATTCCTTGACAGAGTCGGTACCTTCATGCATATCAATCAAAGTATCCCAAATTTCCTTTGCATTCTCAAGACAGCTGATTTTGTTGAATTCTTCGGGGCACAATCCGTTGAAGAGAATATCACAAGCTTGAGCGTTGTGTTCTCTCCCATCAAAGAATTCACCTTGAAAGCCAATACACACAATAGCCCAAACGGCGGGGTTATGTCCAAGAATATGCATTTTCATCTTATGCTTCCAACTAGCAAAATTAGTACCATCAAAGTAAGGACCTCTACGGTGATAATATCCCTCGCTAGAAGCCATACTCTCCTAGGTTGTGAAACCAAGGCTATGACCACCAAAAGCTATGGAAATCAAAGCAAATGGAGAGCAAAGCTCTGATACCACTTGTAGGATCGAAAGTATGTCTAGAGGGGGGGTGATTAGACTACTTGACCAAATAAAAACATGTCCTTTTCCCAATTTTAGTCTTTGGCAGATTTTAGCTATCTTAGCACAAGTCAAGCAATCTTAACACAATTCAAGCAAGCATGCAAAGAGTATATGAGCAGCGGAAAGTAAAGCATGCAACTTGCGAGAATGTAAAGGGAAGGATTTGGAGGATTCAAACGCAATTGGAGACACGGATGTTTTTGTCGTGGTTCCGATAGGTGGTGCTATCGTACATCCATGTTGATGGAGACTTCAACCCATGAAGGGTAATGGTTGCCTGAGTCCACGGAGGGCCCCACCCACGAAGGGTCCACGAAGAAGCAACCTTGTCTATCCCACCATGGCCGTCGCCCTGAAGGACTTGCCTCACTAGCGGAAGATCTTCACGAAGTAGGCGATCTCCTTGCCCTTACAAACTCCTTGGTTCAACTCCACAATCTTGTCGGAGGCTCCCAAGTGACACCTAGCCAATCTAGGAGACACCACTCTCTAAGAAGTAACAAATGGTGTGTTGATGATGAACTCTTTGCTCTTGTGCTTCAAATGATAGTCTCCCCAACACTCAACTCTCTCTCACAGGATTTGGATTTGGTGGAAAGAAGATTTGAGTGGAAAACAACTTGGGGAAGGCTAGAGATCAAGATTCATATGGTAGGAATGGAATATCTTGGCCTCAACACATGAGTAGGTGGTTCTCTCTCAGAAACAGCAAGTTGGAAGTGTAGGTTTGTTCTGATGGCTCTCTCCATGAATGAAAGCACCAATGTTGGTGTCAAAACCGGAGGATCTCGGGTAGGGGGTCCCGATCTGTGCATCTTAGGCTGATGGTAACAGGAAGCAAGGGACACAATGTTTACCCAGGTTCGGGCCCTCTCGATGGAGGTAAAACCCTACTTCCTGCTTGATTAATATTGACGATATGAGTAGTACAAGAGTAGATCTACCACGAGATCATAGAGGCTAAACCCTAAGAGCTAGTGTATGATGATTATGATTGTAATTGTGATCGGCCTTCGAAGGACCAACCTCTCCGGTTTATATAGACACCGGAGAGGGCTAGGGTTTACATGGACTCGATTACAAGGAAGGAAATATAATATCCGGATCGCCAAGCTTGTCTTCCACGTAAAGGAGAGTCCCATCCGGACACGGGACAGAGTCTTGATTCTTGTATCTTCACGCTTCAATAGTCCGGCCGATGTATATAGTCCGGCCATTCGGATACCCCCTAATCCAAGACTGCCTCAGCGGGGGACACAATGTTTACCCAGGTTCGGACCCTCTCTATGGAGTTAATACCCTACTTCCTGCTTGATTGGTCTTGATGATATGAGTATTACAAGAGTTGATCTACCACGAGATCGTAGAGGCTAAACCCTAGAAGCTAGCCTATGATTATGATTGTTGTTGTCCTATGGACTAAACCCTCCGGTTTATATAGACACCGCAGGGGGCTAGGATTACACAGAGTCGGTTACAGAGAAGGAAATCTACATATCCAAATTTCCAAGCTTGCCTTCCACGCAAAGGAGAGTCTCACCCCGACACGGGACGAAGTCTTCAATCTTGTATCTTCATAGTCCAACAGTCCGGCATAAGCATATAGTCCGGCTGTCTGAGGACCCCCTAATCCAGGACTACCTTAGTGGTAGTGGCGGGCCCTAGCCTGCGGCTATGTCCCATCGCGCGCGTGGGCTGGTAGGCTGGTCCAGCTGGTAAGTGCCGCCTAGCACGCGGGTGGGCGGCCTGACGCCCGACACGCGCGCCACCTGGTTCCCGCCTTCGGGCTTCAACATCATCCAAACGTCACGACTGGTCGTGGTCGAACCCTAGTTGTCAGATCTTCAGAATAGGAAGCTGCTTGGGCTTCCCGTTCCCCATTCAGCCGCGAAGCCCCACCAGGTTCGGGGACTACTGTCGGAGTAAATGACCACGGGTAGCCTAACTGGCTCCCCTGGCTCTTCAAAAACATCGGGTCGACTGGGCCCTCCAACATCCAAGACGAAGGGCCGCCTTCTCCTGGCCAGCTGTCCCAGTGGCCGGCTGCTGGAAGGCAGAAAGGTTCAACAAGCCCTACCGAAGTAGGCTGACTCCTAGCAGGTGGCCTGATCTACACCCTCATAGTTTGCACCCACATAACGGTGATAAGACGAGTGTGTGGCTACAATGAACCCTGCCACCCCCAAATCCCAGAACGAGCGTGGACACAGTGCGCCGTGCCGGGCGGCCATCCCCCGTCCGGTGCAGCATTGTTGCCACGTTGACCATGATGTCGCCTACGACAGGCTGTCAGTACGGCTCGCAGGCGGTGGGCCCTCATGCCAGAGAGCCACCAGAGGGCGGCTCGACCTGACCAGTCGGCACGGGGGGAGGCCGGCTCCCAGTAGCCGGCCTGCCCTTGCCCTAGAAGTTTGTGCACCATTAAGCAGATGAGACGGGGTAAGGCCACAGTGAACGCCCGCCAGGCGGCGGTACCATAGCCATGCTTACCCTGACAAAGCCATCGTCACCAAGAGCGAGGCTACAGTAACTAGCAGCCGACAAGGCCCCCGAACGGTGGGCCCATCCTCTCGGCCATGAGGCCAGCTGCCAGTGGGACCCACCAGTCGGCGGGCCCCAGCGGCCGGCGAAGAAGCCGGCGACCATAGACACTGATGGTCTGGACCCATGTCCAGACGGATTACCATTGTACCCCTGGGTGGTAGGCCTATATAAACCCCTAGGGCACCCATGCAAAGGGTTGATCCATTAGAACTACACACACCACATAGAGAGAAGAGGAGAGCTAGCCTTGGCCTTCTTCTTCCTCTAGCTGAACAGCTCAAAGAGCCTCTTGTAGCTACTTGTTGATTTAGTGATCATGCGGAGACCCCGCAGAGCAGGACTAGGGGTGTTATCTCCAAGGAGAGCCTCGAACCTCGGTAAGATTTGCCAGCGTGCACGTCTTCGCCTTATCCCATTTCCAGGCACCGGCGATGTCTTACTGGCTCCCACTATGATTAGCCACCCGTTGGCATATGTCTCACCTACCACCCGACAGAAAGCTTCTCATGATCAGTTAAGAGAGTGTTATGATGATTTTGAAGGTTTTCAAACTTTGTTTGAAGTCTCTGAAGATTATCTGTCAGAGTCTTGGTTCGATTCAATTCCTCACCCAACATGTCATTGCTTCTGTCTAGTTGATTTTGAATCTTTTCTAAAGCCCTCTGTTGTTTAGCAGCAATTTTAGCAAGTATTGAGTAGCTAGGCTTGAGATTGTCATCAGATTCATCGTCACTAGAGTCAGAGGGGGAATGTTTGCGTGCCTTGGAACCTTTTTCCATAAAGCAGTAGGTGGGAGCATAGTCATCGGCGCTCATGTCAGCAGAGTTGGGGAGGTCATTTTCTTCAGTGTTGAAGATGGACTTGCTGACATAAGCAGTAGCGAGAGCTAGGCTAGCCACACCCGAGTCTGATTCCTCAGATTCCTCCTCTTCCACATTATCCTCAGATTCTGCTTCAGAGTCCATTTCCTTGCCAATGAATGCTCGGGCGTTCTTGGAACTGCTCTTCTTGTGAGATGAAGACTTTGAAGATTTTGATGATGAAGACTTTGAAGATTTCTTCTTCTTCTTTGAGTCATCAGAATCGTCATCGTTGTACTTATTCTTCTTTGATTCCTTTTCCCATAGAGGACAATCAGACATATAGTAACCAGGTTTCTTGCATTTGGGGCAAGTTCTCTTTTTGTAGTCACGAGACAAGGAATCATCATTTCTTAAAGACTTTCCAAAATGAACACGGCGGGAGAACTTCTGGAATTTCCTCATGAGCATTGCTAGCTCCTGGCTTAGTTCTTCAGGATCACCAAGGCTGCTACTAGAATCTTCAGCTTCGGACTCAGATACTGCATTGGCCTTCAGTGCACGTGATCTTTCGTAGCTTGGTCCATAGAGATCTCTCTTCTCGGCAAGCTGGAACTCATGAGTATTTAGCCTCTCGAGGATATCAGCGGGATCAAGTGACTTATAATCAGCTCGCTCTTGAATCATCAGTGCAAGGGTGTCGAATGAAGAATCAAGTGATCTCAGCAATTTCATCACCACCTCATGGTCGGTGATGTCAGTGGCACCAAGTGCTTGAAGCTCATTTGAGATGTCAGTGAGGCGATCGAAGGTTTGCTGAACATTTTCATTGTCGAGTCTTTTGAAGCGGTTGAAGAGACTGCGAAGAACATCAACTCATGAGTCATGTTGAGTTGAGACTCCTTCGTTGACCTTTGACAGCTTGTCCCAAATCAGCTTGGCAGTTTCCAGGGCACTCACTCTGCGGTACTGCCCTTTGTTCAGATGGCCACATATGATATTCTTCGCTTGAGAATCAAGTTGCTTGAATCTCTTCACATCAGCAGCATTCACAGACGGAGTGACTGAGGGAACGCCTTTTTCCACAACGTACCAGAGCTCGTTATCAATTGCCTCAAGATGCATATGCATCTTGTTCTTCCAGTAGGGGTAGTCCGTCCCATCAAAGGTAGGACACCCAGCCGAGACCTTGGTCATACATGTAGTCGACATAACTAAAACTCCAGGCGCTTAAACCAAAATCACATAGAACAAGGGAGTACCTTGCTCTGATACCAATTGAAAGTGCGTTACATCGACTAGAGGGGGGTGAATAGGCGGTTTTTACGAATTCTTCACTGAGGAATTTCAGGGTGAGGAAATTCCTAAGCGAAGAACTACTTGCAGCGGAATAAGTACTCAGGTATAAGGATAAAGAGCAACAACATAGTCATCATGATGAAATGAAAGACAAACACAAAGTACAGAAAGCGTAAACACAGGATAAGTAGGATGAAGACAAGTTGACTGAAGAAATAGGACTGAGGAAATAGAGAAAGTCTTCAGTCAAAGTCTTCAAACAGTAATGATCAGGTTCATCAACACATAAATGAGGAAATGAAAGGGTTGAGGAAATAGAACCAGTAGGCTTGGTGAAGATAATGATTTGGTAGACCAGTTCCAACTACTGTGACAGTTGTACGTCTGGTTGGAGCAGCTGGGTATTTAAACTCGAGGACACACAGTCCCGGACACACAGTCCTCACCGTATTCTCACTAAGCTAAGATCACATAGACCTCGCCCAACAGTAGTGGTAAGTCTTCACAGGCGACTTCCAAACCTTGACAGACTCGGTCACTCGGCAATCCACAATTCCTCTTGGATGCTCAGACCATGACGCCTAACCGTCTGGAGGATACACAATCCTCAAAGGTAACAAGCGTCGGTTCCACACAGAAACAATCTCTTTAGTGATGCTCAATCACTTTGGGGTTTGTAGTTCTGGGTTTTCCTCCCTTGATGATTTTCGCTCAAAGTCCTCGGATGATGGGATGCTCTCAAATGACAAGTGTCAGTTTCTCTCGGAGTAGCCAACCAGCTAGTGGTTGTAAGGGGCGGCTATTTATAGCCTAGGGAGAAGCCCGACAATGTCCTTCAATGATATGACCGTTAGGTGGTAGGATATTTTGGACAGCTGGCGCGTAGCACAGCAACGGTCGGATCTGAGGTTCGAATTCCTTAGGGCTATCATGTTCCTCACTGTGTAGGCAATTCACATTGGCGAATTCCTAACTCCTCAGTCAGAACAAATTCCTCAGAGACCAGAAGATCTTCGTCTCTGTCAATGAAGAAATTCACTGAATTGATATGAGATTTCCAATGGCTTCACTCAAAGGATTGGGTAGGTGTAGGTTTTTGAGATGAGCATCACATGGAATCAATTTCCTTAGTATTACCTCGACCCCCTTTAACAATATGGTGTTTCCTATGACTCAAGAAAGAGAAAATGAAACTACGAAAACAAAAGTCTTGACACTTCAGGTTCCTCGCATGATTATCCAAGTCTTCAAGGTCACACCAATTTCTTCACTTTCAAAGTCTTCAGGAGAACCAAAGTCTTCAGTCGAAGACACTCAATTTTAGGCGTCGACTTTCACTGTAAATATCAAACTCCTCATTGACTTATAGAGCCTGTGTACACTCACAAACACATTAGTCCCTTAACCTATAAGTCTTCAATACACCAAAATCACTAAGGGGAACTAGATGCACTTACAAAGCTAAGCCATGATAAACTAACATGATGCAACTACGACACATGAACATGACATCAACATAAGCATGGAGGTGCAACATAGTCATCGAGCATAACCACAATGAAGCATATAACCAACCGAGCATGGCATACTGATGAGCATGATCATAACACTACACAGGATCATAGCATGACTACTAGCATCATGAATAAATACCATGCAAGAACATAGCAAGAACACTACCAAGTAAGCATGTAACCAACTAGATGCAACGGAACAAGCATAGCAATGGTACTAAATAACAGGCTAAGCATGCATCCGGAGATCATCACTACTACCAGCATGTATTAATACTAACAAGCATGACATATAAAAATGATACTAGCAAGTAGCACAAGATATCATGATGCATCATAACATAGCCTGAAGGTGGACACGGATCCACAAGTAAAACCGAAACATCGACGGTAGTAGCAAACAAGCAGAAAGATAATAGGCAAACTTTTATTAAATATTCAAGTGGAAAACCAAGGCTACTACATGACTATCATGCAAGTGGCTGTTGTGGCTTGCCTGGGGGTGACGGAGACTCCGAGAAGAAGTGCGGTGAAGCCGCAGAACGAAACGCCGGACAGTTCTCTCTCGGAGGGGGCTGATTAGAGGCAAGGGCAAAATGGTCATTTTCACTATGTTAACACCTAGTGAAAATGTTACCAACAGAAAAAGCTCGACAAGATGAAGAAGTGAACGTTGATTTCACCTTAATCGGGGTTACGGTTGAAATGTTGTGAGGTGAGGAAGAAGGACCAATCTATGAAAGATTTATCACCAACGGGTCCGTGGGAGGAAAAACAGAATGCTCCTTTTAGAGAAATACGTTGTCGGAACCGGAAAGCGTACTTTTAGCCAAAGAAGAACGAGAGTACACTTTCAGAACTTGGAAAATGTACTTCAGGCCAAAGCAGAATAAGAATAAGCTTTCAGTAGCAGAAAATGTACTTTCCGAAGTACGCTTCAACTAATCTGAGTGGATAAGGCCATGAGCCATTTACGGGTAGGGTCGGCTGGGGAGGAGGGGCCCACCTGGCCAGCTGTGCAGGGCGTCGTCTTCCTCCTCTTGTTACCCCGATGGGGAACAGAGGAGCAGAGGCAGGGCAGGGCGATGCCGGGGTGGCCCGGCCGGCTCCGGCCACCGTTGGCCGACGCGAGGCCACTGACGCGCGCGGGAGGACCAGCCGCACCCATCGAGGGGAGACACGGGCGCCAGGGATGAGCGTGGCAGTGGCGACGGGTGGTGGCACGAGGTAGACGCGGGCGGCCGGCGGTGGAACTCGCGGCTCCGGCCGTCTCCGGTCGAGGGGAAGGCACCGGCAGGTGCGCGGGGCTGCGCTGCACTCGTTCAGAGAGGAGGCGGTCACCAGGGAGGAGTAGACAGGAGGGGAGAGGCGGCGCCAAGAGGAGGCAGAAGGCTTCGGGTGGCGGGGTTCTCCGGTGATGTAGCCACTCTGACGAGGGGGCAAGGATCGGGCGTGTGGGGAGTACGATGGAGGTGTTGGGAGGATGAGAGGGGGATCGGGTTGGTCAGAACCAAGCTGAGGTCGATGACCACCGTGGACGAACAACGAAGAAACGGCGAAGGAGAGGCACTCCAGTGAACAAATGAGGCGAAGGAGGGAGTGTTGAGGTGCGAGGGAGTTCGGGCACTCCTTATATATAGTACGAGGAGGTCTCTAGAGCGTCACGGGCGAGCTCACGCCAAGCTTTAATGGAGGACAGAGGTTGGGCATGGCACGGACATGGACCTAGCGGTGCATTTAAGGCGAACCACAATGAGGGAGTGATGCAGAGTGACGCAGGGAATCATGGGGCAACTACTAGACATGAATGGATATCAAGACGAGGAGGGAATGGACGAGCACAGGGACGAGAACATGCCAGAGCACGCAATTAGGCATGATGCAAGCGTGATCACCACGGGCACTGGAGCAAATGGCTATTTTTGGCGTTGTCGACTATTTCTTGTAGATAGACCTTCGTGCCCTTAGTCTATCTAAAGAAAGAATTGGGTCCAGGTGCAAAGAAGTGATTTACACCAAGCTCCAAAACATTGCAACAACAAGGTGTTTGTAACTTGCTATGGTTCACACATGTGGAGTTGGACTCGGATCTTTGGCACATCGTGATCAACCACTAAGATAGTGCTGATTACCAAAAATCAGCCTAATAAGAGAAGTTTAGATGAGGGTTGTTGTAGAAAGTGCCATAATGGCCAGATTTAGGTATTTGGATGATGCGCTCACATAGAGAGGCAAGTTGAGCTGAAAATGGTTATGGCCCAAGGATTTGAAGATATGAAGATGCCCAAACAGTTTCAGGCAATTTGGATGAACCAAAGTGGCACTTGCTTCACAAGGCTATCTGACCAGAAATTTTGAAAAATTCCACAAGGCAAATGGATTAATGGATTGAGCCAGAACTTGGTGGAGGGAGTAGATATGGGTAGGGGAATGTCCTAAAAAAGTTTCAGTTTAAATGAAGCAATATAAAATATAGTTGCTTCACAAACTGAAAATCTGACCAGAAACCAAGATCTGGAGTTGTGATCACATAGAATGGTTACATGAGCTCATATTTGGTGGAGAGGCATGATTTGATCATATGAAGGACCTTGTGAAATTTCAACTCATTTGGATATGTCTAGCTAGTACTTCCTTCACAATGTCCTCCCTCAGACAGAAACTTTCAAAAATTGCTCAGGAATATTTACTAGGCAAGTTGAGTTAAATTTTGGCATGGTGCAATTATATGGACAGGGAAAGATGTCCAAGAAGTTTGGAGGTAATCAAGAAAATATAAATAACACTTGCTTCAGAAAGTGCTATTTAGTGTAGAATATGAAAGGAATTAATTGAGCAAGATAAACAACATGACAAATGAAATATTTTGCCATATTTGAGCAAGATAGGACCCAACCAATTTATAAGAATTTTTTGGGGATTTTAGGAGTAATGGAGATATAGGTTGCTTCACAACCTAGGGATTAAAGGTTATTCCTTTATCAGAAAAGTAATATTCCCAATAAAAGAATATTGGGATTTGGGATAGGATGAAGATGACAAGAGCTAGGGATGGGTTTGGGGATGACTATCCACTAAGGAAGACATGATCTTCCCATGTTTTGGAACCACATAGCCACAGAAAATCAAATTAAATCCAGAAATCCAAGAAAATCCTCAGAAAAAGAAACTGGCAAAATCCAGGCTGTTACAAACCTTCCACCGTTAAATAAATCTCATCCTAGAGATTTGGTTGCTCAGGGATAAATACTTTTTCTGACTTGAAGAAACTATTTCCAACTCGGGTTTCTTTTATTCATTCTCATATAATATTCCCACTAAATTTGATCTGACTAATTGCCTTGATCTAGGGTGGTTTGCTTTTTCGTATCTGACATTCTGACAGGACTTACCTCATTTGTTCCCGTTTATACTGTCTCAAATTCTCCCTTCACATCCGCTGGTTTAGCTGAGGTCTAAAAGATTATCATTACTGTCATCCGTGTCCTTCTCAATACTGATCCTTGCTGAAGAGGTTATCCTTGTATCGACTACTGAGAATATGCCACGGAGTGGGGAACACATCTTCCTATGGAACTAGGAATCTCTTCTATCCAGATATCAGACTGCTTGAATATATGCGATCCTTCTGGGATCAAAATAGTGATAGGAATCATACTTGTCTTCCTGGTGGATTCTGACTTCTTGCAGGAGTTTTCTGACTTATCTTGCCTGACTTCATTGTCTTGGGTATCCAATTTGTACCAAAAGTTTGACTGTCGCTTGACGTGACTGATAGAAAAATGGACCATCTCCTGATGGTCTCATTTGTAGACTTGACTGGCGGTGACCTTGGCAAAGAATTCCATTCCCGGCAGACTATTATTTAATTACTTTCCATATGCGAGAGATAACAATCCTCATAGTATGTGCTCTCACACTGGTTCTTCATTTTGATGGTATATCCATGGGAGTAATGGGCCGTGTGATGCTTCAGCACAACTACCGAGGTCAATATATTTAACTGTCATTGGGTCAGACCTGGCAGACTCGGGTATTCAATGCTTACAGCTCTGATCATACTGTGGACTGAGCAAGTTGCCTTGTTGTGCGGTCCTTACTGCAATGAAGTAGACCTCTGAGGCATATCTTAACTTGGTATTTGATATGAAATATCAGACTGTCTTGGGTATACATACCACATTTTTCACACAATAACCGACATACCTATATTGTTGGTCTTGCTCTTTCATTATTATTTTCTTCATCAGGCTTCCTTAACTGAAAGAGCGGGGCCTTATATATCCTTGATTATTTTCACGGCCCTGAATACTATCATGTACAATATCTTGCAATAATACCTTGGTCTTGCTCATGACTTCAGTCTCGGTATATTTATGCAATCCACATGTGCTTATACAGATCTCATTACTGTTGCTGACTATGCCGGACAATGACAGGATTAATAGCATCACCTTGTCGGGTGTGTTGGGTTGATATTGATATTTACTGCCAAGATGGTGTCTCATTCCTGTCTTTCTTCAAGACTTGTCGATTCTTGCATCACCCACTGGTTTTCTGCCCCTTGAATAACCGATGACGTTGTCGGATGCATACCATGAATTCTTCCTTGTGCGAGGGACTTGCATGAACATGAGAACATACTCATTGTATGAACAAATACCTGATTCTCGAGGCGTACCTTTGTTTTGACTGAATCTCAGTTCTGACTTAACCGTTGCAGATTTGCCACTTGGAAAACACTGCCATATGCTGACAACATCCTTGTTTACTTTCTTGTACCAGTGTCGTACTGAAGAAGACTGGGCAGCTTGCTTTGGAATCCATTGGAGTATCGTGTTGTGGAAGACTGGATAGCTTGTGCTCGAAGCTTTCTGCGGATATCTTGCTGAGGAAGATTGGGTACCGTACCTCATAAGCTTCCCCCTTAAAGACTTGCTAGGGAAGACTCGGTACTTTATGCCAGAAGCTTTTGCAGTATCCAATTGAAATGACTGAATATATTGCACTAGAATACATTCATACCTTTCTGAGGGAGACTGGTGAATCGTGTCTCGCATGCTTTGCTAATAAATTGTTGAGAAGGACTGGACTGATTTTCTTTGTGAACGGATTATATATATTCTTGTCATTCAAGCTGCTAATAATTTGTATGACAAGAATTGTCTGACTGTCCTTCTTGCTTAATTCATTGCATATTCGGACTGACTTCTGGGTGGCTCATGTTTCAAGTCTGACTCACGACTGTCAGTGTTCTTGGAACGGGGGTCCCCAGACTTGCCTGCCTGTGGCCTATGGCGTGCCTCAAGTAGTGGCCCAGTTCGGCCCGTCTACATCGACCCAAGCTCAAGACCCTCGCGAGGGGCCAAGCCTCGCGGGGCGGACGACGCAAGGCTTCCTCAGGGGAGGCCTCACTAGGCAGGGGTACCTCGCAAGGTGCTCATGATGCAAGCCATGATGATCGAGACTAGGCAGGCGCCAGCATGTGCAGTTTCCTCATTTCCTCTTCGGTGCAAAGGGGGCAAGCGCAGGCGTGGAGTACTGAGGCATCAAGCAAAGGTTACCATATTGGTGCAACAAGACCAAGACCAGCAGAGCGGTAGGACGGAGGTCATGGTGGATCCCAAGATGGCGTCATCGCTAGTGCTTTTGGTAGTCGAAGACCAACTTTAGTCGGGATAGCTTGTACTAGTTGTTCCCCTTCAAAATGGACGTTGTTGGCTCCCTTCCCGCTCAATATTTGGGAAGAGGACCAGGGCCTCTATATATAGAGATAGCCACCACAGTAGGCAGGGCATCTCGAGGAGGGACGATCCAATCCATCCCAAGTAGAACACCACACCAGCTCGGGAACACCCCTCGCGAGGCTGTTCTTCCTTTGTACTGTTCATCATCAGCCCTAGAGGCAATCCACCACCACACACACTAGAGTAGGGTATTACACCACAATGGTGGCCCGAACTAGTATAAACCTCGTGTCCCTTGTGTTGTTCACCATGTAGCTTAGATTCATGGCGAGGCGTTGGGACATGGAATCAGTAGGAAGTAGATCGTCGTGCGCACCCCAGAGTTCGAACCTTAAGGGTTTTGCCGGAACCCAATATCCGACATTTGGCGTGCCTGGTAGGGGTGTGCTGGAATCTTTCTTCCGCTGTTCTGCGTTCCATCGTTCGTCGCATCCATGGCAGACGCTCGCCGAGCTCGCACCGAGTGCCGGGCTGCTCTCTCCGCTCGCGTCGCCCAGACGGCTCCCGTTGGTGGGCCTCCCTGTTGTTCTCCGTCGCCTGCCGCCAACGTCGCCACCGGCCCGGCGAGGAACGAGCAGCAAGTGTCGTTGCTGCCTCCCTCGGTGCGGCGGGAAGGCCGCACTGCCACTCCATCGCTAACTCCAGTTGGTTCGTCGTCTCACGCTCGTCGCGCTCCGATGGATGTGCAGGCCGTGTTGCAGCTGGCACGTCAGCTCCTGCACTACCGCCCCATCGACGACCTCTACGAGGAGTGGCTCGCTTGCATCACCGAGCTCACCAGCGCTGCAGTGGGCTCCCCAGCACCGTCCCTCTCGCTGCCTCGACCTCCATCCTGCATGGGCGATGCAGCCCAGGAGGTGCCTCCACCACCTCCTCCCCAAGAAGGTGCCCTGGCTCCACGGCGTGCGTCCACTGGACGAGACCCACCACGCCCAGCGCCCGGATGACAGGAAAGGCTCTGCCAATAGATTCCTCGGCCTCAAGAAGGCACTCGCGTGCTCCCCACTCCAGCACGTCAAGACCGCATCCCTGCGCCAGCACGTCAAGACCCCACGCTGCCCCTGGCGGCGGCGCGCGGGAATCTCCAAGAGCAAGCCCCGCGTCTGCAAAGGGCTCCGGTGGCCACTGTCGGCTGTCGCGCCTTCACCACCGAGCTATGCAGTGTCGCCTGGTCGGGCAAGTTCAAGCCAAATTTGCCTCCTTGCTACGACGACACAGCCGGCCCCGTAGAGTTCCTGCAGCTCTACGAGCTGGGCATCGAGGCGGCTAACAGAGACGAAAAGGTCATGGCAAACTGGTTTCCCATGGCGCTCAAGGATGGTGCCCGCACCTGGCTCCTGAACCTGCCTCCCGGCTCGATCTCCTCTTGGGACGAGATGTGCACCCGCTTCATCGCCAACTTCCAGGGCACTCGCGATAGTCCTCCAGTCGTGGGTGACCTGCGCTGCGCCAAGAAGCAACCTGGAGAGCTTGCAGAAGTACATCCAGCGCTTCAACAACGCTCGCCTCAAGATTCCCAAGGTGACCGAAGAGGCCATCATCTCGGTGTTCTCTGACGGCGTCCGTGATGTCAAGATGAAGGAGGAGCTGGCTATCCACGAGGATTTGTGCACATCCCTGGAGCTATTCAACCTGGCGACCAAGTGCGCAAGGGCTGAGGAGGGGCGCATCTCCCTTCTCGAGCTTCCAACTACTGACCCAGAAGAGAAGAAAGCCAAGGCCAAGGACGTGAAGAGCAAAGGAGCAGCTGTGCTTGCAGCGGAACCAAACACGAATCGCGGCAGGGACCAGCCAGAGTCATCCAAGGGTAGCCGATTCTGCGCCTACCACAACCTCTACACCCACAAAACCAACGAATGCCGGGAGCTCAGGGCCGTTCAAGAAGGACGCATCGGTCGATGCCCCGAGCGCAATGACCGGGGCTATGGCCGAGGAGGAGGAAGAGGTGGAGGACGATGGGACGACCGAGGCCCTTGTCAGGAGTGGCGTGACCGATCTCGTGAGGATCGCTGGCAGGACCAGCCTCACAAGGGGGCTTGGAGGGATCAGCCTTGCGAGGATCGCTTGCAGGGCAACGCAGGCCTTCGTCCTCTGCCACCACTGCCAAGGAGGAATGACGACCACCACTAGGACGAGGGGCTGGGGGCTTCCAGGAGCCATGTGCTATCGCTTGCATCCTAGGCAGTGCCCAGGCCCCAGCCTCTTAGCACATCTTCAAGTAGTTTGCTCGTGAGGTGAACACAGTCCTCCCCAAGCTCGAGGCCACGCGCCCTCTCAGGTGGTCCACGTGCGCCATCATGTTCAGCTCAACAGATCAGCTCAAGTGCGTGGCTACAGCTGGCGTCCTACCAATGCTTTGTTCCCCAGTCACCAGCAATGTGCAAGTTACCAGGACCCTCATCGATGGTGGCACAGGGCTCAATGTCCTGTCCGTCAAGACATTCAACAACCTCCAAGTGCCTTATGATCAACTCCAGCTAACCAAGCCTTTCTCAGGAGTCACTGATGGCTCCACCACTCCGATAGAGCAGGTTCGCCTCCCTGTCACCTTCTGGCAGTGCAAGAACTATCATAACGAGCTCATCGACTTCGACATTGCCCACATTCGCCTGCCATACAATGCCATCCTCGGGTATCCAGCCCTGGCCAAATTCATGGCAGTGACTCACCATGGTTATAATGTCCTCAAGATGCCGGGAAGCGGCGGAATCATCACAGCCCCCTGCAAAGAGAAGGATGCAGTGTGCTCTCTCGAGCATGCCTTCCAAGCTGCATCAGTTGAGGACCCAGATAGCAAGAGTGAGATCCCTATCGAGGCAGTTCCTAAAAAGAAGATGACATCACCCAGCTCAAGGCCTCAGGAGGTAGGCACCTCCGGAGGCTCCGCGTCAAGATATGCGCCCGTGCAAGGGGCGCCTCCCTCCGTCGCATAGGAAGGCGCACATGGCGCCCTCCTTAGGCAAGGCTCGGGGGCTCTCTCCTGGAGGGCCTTAGACTTTGCCAAGATCACGAGGGAGGCGCTCGGGCACCACTTGGAGGCGTGTTATGCGGCACGTTTCCCTCAGGAAGGCATGGGGCATGGAGGGCCCAACCCTCGGGAGTTCATCACTAAGGTCACTCAGGAGTTGCAGGAATCAAGAGTCATACGCGGCGATCGCCGCCTACCTGGCGTAGCTCCCCATCCAGGCAAGGATGATGGGCTGCGTGTGTGCATCGACTACCCAGGGGTCAACCGAGTCGCATATCAGGAGCGTTTCTGGCCTTCGCACATGGGATGCTGCGAGGGTCTGCCACACAGCTACGTTCGCATGCCTTTCGGCCTGCCAAACACGGTTGCTGCTCAACAGCGTCTTATGTGGAGCATTCTGGCAGCTTAGGAGGCCAGGCACCATGCGGTCCTGACAGAGATGGATATGGTCCTCAAGGAACCGGTCGGAACCCCAGAGCCTCCCGAGGCTCAGGGCTCTAGCGGCTCGTGAGGACTGGCCTCTTCACCGCGCATCGTCAGCTACTTCAACACGCGCTCTACGATGGTATCAGGGGACATCTTTTCGAGTTTCATTTTAGCTAGGAGCACCCTCAGGGCTGCATTATTCCTAGACCGCGTGGGTCTGTCCCTGCGGCATGTATCTCTTTTGCTTATGTATTTAGTTCACCTTGTCGGGGGCGCCCCTCAGGCTGCATCATCCCCAAGCCGCTCGGGCCTGACCCAGTGGCATGTATCCTTCCTGCATCTGTCTAAGCTGATTCACCCTTCATGCTTAACCTGCCTATGATTATCATCTCCCGCCTACCGCGGCCTCTTTATTTCCCTCATGTAAATTTCTTGCACGTTAAAAGGAGGACGCCTGAGCATCGCAACTCAGGGGCTCTTACTGGCTCTCCAGCCCTCACCCACTGTCCTTGTCCACGGCATCGCGACCTGGCATACCAGCGGAGGCTGAGCTTGCTCAAGGGCCGGTACCTGAGGATGTAGAGCATTTGCATCTAACCGCCTTGCAGGAACACTCAGCCGCCCAAGGCTCAAGATCAGGCGCAACCCACCTTGATGTATGGCCTCGTAAGTCCCGCGCTGGCTCATGAGTGCCCAGATACACGTCGTCTAGCCCTACGGTGCCGGACACGTGTTAGGGCGAGGCTGTACACGCCCCGAGGGCTCCTCCCTGAGGGGCCCCCTCCCACGTACCAGTGGAAGCACCATGCTCCGTGCTGGTTATAAACAACTGAGGGAAGCCCACGGCTATGTCAACCTCAGGGAGCCCAGAGCTCAGTGTCTGGCCTCATCGCAATGCCTCCCCTCGGGAGCGCCACGCGAGGGGGCTGGAAACGGGGGCTACGCCCGGGTCACGCCTGAGCACACGCCACCCAGCCAGTTCCCTCGGACCTGGTCATCGCGCGCCCCTCCCCGAGCGGAGCCAAGGTATGAAGACTGTTTGAGCGTCAAGGGGGACTCCTGAGCATCGTGACTCAGGAGCCTAACTGGTCACGTAGCCCCTCATTCCTTAGTTCCGAAAGGCTAACGGCGGTTGAGGTATGCGCGGGGCCGGGCCCTGCCGACGTAGAACGACAGATCTACTCTTACACCCCCTCCCTATTTGTTGTTTGCGCGTCAAGGGAGACTCCTGAGCATCGCGACTCAGGAGCCTAACTTGCCACGTAGCCCCTCACTCCTTGGTACCGTTCTGGTGATCCGGTCGGGGCTAACGCCGGCTGAGGTATGCGCGGGGCCGGGCCCTGCCGACATAGAATACAAAGCAAATAGGAAGGAAACCGCAAAATCTGGCAAATTCAGAAGCAAATATTACAAACCATAAATTGTCCTCACGATACCAAACACAAGTCTAAATGCCTCCACGAGGCACGATGCATGTTGCAGGAGTTGAAACAAGAAAAGAAGCCACGAGGAGATCATCCTTGAGCAGCGCCGTCGTTCGCCAGGAGCCCCGCCTCCGTGGCAGAGTTGCGCTTGTCAGCTCCACCTCTCGAGGCCGCGGAACTAGCAGTACTTGCCTTGGGTGCAGTGGAGAAGGCGCGGAACTTCGCCTGCAAGGCTTCTGCTCGGCCCTTCACGGCCTCAGCAGCAGCAGCGGAGCGGTCAGCGTCCACAGGCTCCAGCAGATCATCAAGGTTGGCATCGGGGTTGCGAAGGTAGACGTGGCTGAGGATCCGCGTTAGCGCCGCGGAGGAAAGGACGCGAGCTTCAACCTCGTCCATGGGGCCGATGTCGGTCATGACCTCCTCAAGCGCTTCGACCAGGAAGGGAAGCAGCTCGGCGGGGCCATGCGTGGCTCCGGCCAGCGGCTTCTCCAGACCATCATCGTAAAGGGATTTCAGCGCCCTGCGAGATCTCTCCTCGTATTCCGTGAAGGCCACGCGATCCTCGGCCAAGACCTTCGCCTTGGCGTCCATCTCGGCCTTCTCCACCTTCATCTTCTGCTCCAGTGTCTTCAGTCGGCTGCGATCAGTGGACAGCTCGGCGTCGCGATCCCCGATGGCGGCCTCCCGAGCCTTCATCTCTTCCTCCTTTTCCTGGCTATCGCCAACATCTTTGGTGAGCTTGTCGCGCAGGCCCTGCAGCTCATTCTCTAGCCCCTTGCAACGTTCCGGGACGATCGAAGCATCCTTCAACACTGCGTTGGGCAGCTATGGCCTTGGTGGCGACGTGTTTCTCCTCCTCAGAAGTTGCCACAGCCTGGCTTAGCGCCACTCGAACGAAGGTGTCAGAGCGAGCCCAGCCAGAGATCAGCTCCAGGCGCCCGGCCACCAGGCAGGGGTTGGCTCCCTGGAGATCTTCTCGCAGCCGACCTAGCTCAGCAGCAGCACGGTCCAAGACGGCGAAGGAGGTAGAGGAATCAGGAACCAGTGGAGCAGGAGGAGAAGACGGCAGCGTGATCACGGCCTGGGAGGCTGGGAGTTCCTGAGCCTTGGCAACCTCGGTGACAACATCAAGCACCGGTGCCTCCAGAGTCAGCGGGGCCACGGGGGCTGACACCCCGCCAGAGCGCCCCTCCTGGCCTCGCGAGGACGACTGGGCAGGGGAGGTGCGAGCTCCACTGCCTCCCCTTCCCACAGGCGAAGGCACGGCCACGACGGGTGAGCTTGCCCCAAGCGGAGCCACCGTGTCCCCCTTCAGTCTCTTCGCCGCAGGCAGCAGCCTACCCAAGCGACGGAGGATGTCAAGCCCTGATAGCAAAAACAAGAGCAAAGCAGAGGTCGACTACTTACTGGTCAATTGCGGCGTGTTCCGGCGGCCTCCTGCCGAGCTTAAAGACCGAGAGCCTCTTGTGGGGCGCAGCCTCGGGTGGTCCAAAGGCAGAGGAGGGCGCACCAGAAGGGCTGGAGCTAGCTTCAAGTAGTGCCGGGGCCGGAGTAGCCCCTCGGGAGATCAGCCCCGACCTGTCCTTCTTTGGGATCACAAGCGGGTCCTCTCCCCCTCGCCTGGCGTCGGCCTCGTCATCATCCGGCAGGGTGTGGAGGATGTTGACCCTGTGCCAAGGGGAAGTCTCCCCCATCCCCTCAGTGAGGAGATGTCTCCTCCGAGTCACGCTCCTCTTCTTCCTCGTCTTCCTACTCTCCTATGCGGGAATCATCGCACGACAACTCCACCGACGCTGCCGCCTCCTGGCCCTCAGGAGGCACCTCCGGCACCAGGCCGCTCCCATCAAAGGTGGGCATGGCGTCCACCACCTGTTGCCAGTCGTCGCGAAGGAACAAGGGGACAAGAGCGCCCTCTAGACCTTCCACGTCCTCTCCAGCCATGAAGCGGAGAGCTGCGGTCAGATCTTCATCAGCCAGGGCCTCTGAGTTTAGGCAGAGATTGCCGTCCGCATCTCTGAGCCTCCACAACGGGCGTGACTGCACTTGAAGTGGAGCCACCCGATGTGCCAGGAACTCCCTCAGGAGCGTGGCACCGGTCAGCTTCGCCGCCTTCAAGTTGCTCGGCCTCAGGTCAGCGTTCATCTTCTCCAGCACCAGCTTCGCCCATTGGTCATCAAGCTTTGCACGGGACCACGCCTTATCAGCCTGGGGCTGCTCCGTGGGCAGCGCCAGCCGAGAGTTGATGCATCCGGCATCCAGCATAACCCACTTGTTCCAGAAGCCATTGGCCCTCTTCCCGGCCTTCGAGATCGCATTGGCTTTGGAGTATGCAACAAAGCCAGCGCACGCTGAGGTATGGGTGCAGGTAACCCAGAGGGAGAAGAAGTGGCACAGCAAGGCCACCGAAGGCATCACCCCGACGTGCGCCTCACAGTAGTAGGCGAAAATCGATAGAAGGAGAACAGAGTTGGGATGGAGATGCAGCGCCTGCATCTTTTAATGGTGGATGACAGCATAGAAGAACTCAGAGAAAGGAGGCACCAGGCCGGCGATGATAGCGCTCATGAAGAAAGGGTAGAAGGTACTCCCCTTGGCCTCCGACTGGGCGGGGCCTGCTCGGAGCGCAGTCTCCCCCATCTCACTGCCTTGCGCCGCTGTCATCAGGCGCATGAGGGCGAGATTCATTTCCGTCATGTTGGGGGGATCCAAAGCCGATGAGTACCAGGCCAGTGGAGCCTCGGCCGCGGCCTTGCGGGGCACCATTGCTCGCTGGAGGGGGGAGGATGAGGCGGATCTGGAGATTTCGGAAGCAGGAGAGCAAGAGCAAGAAAGGGGATCTGGAGCAAGGCAACCGAGAGCAATGAAGGTAAGCCTAACCCAGGCCAGCATTTTGTCAGTCGGGCAGTTGCCGAGGTAGCGTGGGGAAGCAGAGACGCCCACGTCCAATCAACCGCCACACGGCGACCAAGGCTACAGACTGTTGGGGCCCATGGTGCTCCGCACTTGCCCTTTGGCTTTGCTGCTAATATAAGCCAAGTCCAAGCGCGCCTTGGGCCCGGGGGCTACTGTCGGTGTTCTGGGAACGGGGGTCCCCAGACTTGCTTGCCTATGGCCTGCGGCGTGGCTCAAGCAGTGGCCCAGTTCGGCCCATCTACATCGACCCAAGCTCAAGACCCTCTCGAGGGGCCAAGCCTCGTGGGGACAACGACGCAAGGCTTCCTCAGGAGCGGCCTCACCAGGAAGGCTCGTGAGGAGGCGGAGAGATCAAGGCAGGAGTACCTCGCGAGGTGCTCATGACGCAAGCCATGACGATCGAGACCAGGCGGGCGCCAGGAGGGCGCCAGCATGTGTAGTGTCCTCGTTTCCTCTTTGGTGCAAAGGGGGCAAGCGCAGGCGCGGAGTACCGAGGCATCAAGCAAAGGTTACCATATTGGTGCAACAAGACCAATACCAGCAGAGCGGCAGGACAGAGGTCATGGTGGAGCCCAAGACGGTGTCATCGCCAGTGCCTTTGGCAGTCGAAGACCAACTTTAGTCAGGATAGCTTGTACTAGTTTTTCCCCTTCAAAATGACCGTTGTTGGCTCCCTTCCCGCTCAATATTTGGGAAGAGGACTAGGGCCTCTATATATAGAGATAGCCACCACAGTAGGCAAGGCATCTCGAGGAGGGACGATCGAATCCATCCCAAGTAGAACACCACACTAGCTCTTGAACACCCCTCGCGAGGATGTTCTTTCTCTGTACTGTTCATCATCAGCCCTAGAGGCAATCCACCACCACACACACTAGAGTAGGGTATTACACCACAACGGTGGCCCGAACTAGTATAAACCTCGTGTCCCTCGTGTTGTTCATCGTGTAGCTTAGATTCATGGCGAGGCGTTGGGACGTGGATCGGTAGGAAGTAGATCTTCGTGCGCACCCTAGAGTTCGAACCTTAAGGGTTTTGCCTAATCCCGATATCCGACAACGACAGAATCAATCATTGTGTATGGACCGTACCTCTGACTTGAAATGCAC
Source organism: Triticum aestivum (assembly GCF_018294505.1). Lineage (NCBI taxonomy): Eukaryota > Viridiplantae > Streptophyta > Magnoliopsida > Poales > Poaceae > Triticum > Triticum aestivum. The sequence continues at coordinate 114,049,186 of NC_057795.1, forward strand.
GGTTGGACTTGGGTCCAAATTTGTTCTTTTGCTGATTTAATCATTGCTGCAATAAAGGTGTATCTCTGACGTGTAGTTGTTACTGAAAATCTGAGCAGAATATAGTTGTATTCAGACCGGATGTCTGCAATACAATGCGGTCATCTGAAAATCTCATTTCTTTTAACTGAGTTCCTTGGTGTATATCTATACCTCTCACGGCTTCTTCTGATGTGGTGTCGGTTGACGAACAATTTCCATAAGGGGGTAACACCGAGGATTCAAAACAAAGAAGCATGAGAAAACGCTCGATTGCCATAAAGCACACAGCAAACAAGCTACAAAACTAATCCAAACAGGCACACACAAGCACACACAAGCGTAAACAAGCAATGATACTACAACTGATGCATGTGCACTATGAGGGAGTCCTGGACTAAGGGGTCCTTGGACAACCGGACTATATACTTTGGCCGGACTGTTGGACTATGAAGATACAAGATAGAAGACTTCGTCCCATGTCCGGATGGGACTCTCCTTGGCGTGGAAGGCAAACTTGGCGATTCGGATATGTAGATTGCTTTCTATGTAACCAACTTTGTACAACCCTCTCCCCAGGCGACGGGATCTAGCTACAGGGGCGGCCTCGATACCATTCCGCTAATCATCCTACTTCTCCCACCATGACCATCAGCTAATCAATAATGCGGATTCCTGAATCTGCTCCCTCCCTTCCTCACTAAAACTCCCATCCACGTAGATCCAAATCCTATCAACCCGCCTCCAACTATAACTATAAAAATCCTGAACCCAGCACCGAGAAAAAAATTAAAACAGAAAGCAGATCAGGAGCCCCAAACCAGTGGTGTGCCGAGCACCGCGCCTGCCTTCTTCATCGCAGCCGGCGGCTCGCCGGTGACGGGCCATGGGATGGAACCGCGGGACGGGGAGGCGGCGGCGGGGCGGGCGCGCGCGCGGGGGAGCCTCCGGTCACCAGCGGCGGGAAGGGAAGGGGAGCTCGCTCTAGTTGGTTAGCCCAGGCGCGTGGAGCGGAGGAGGATGGGGAGGGAGAGGAGAGGAAGCTACGAGATGGAGGGAAGGAGCTCGCGTAGTTTGTTCCAGGCAATATTGGTTGGGGGAGGAGCGGTGGAGGGGGAGGGGCAAGGGACAAGCGAGATAACCCACGCTTAGGTTGCAGTGCGGCGCGGTGCCACTAGTTGTAGCACGGGTAACGGGTGCTTCACTGCTGCTAAAGTGAGGCACATTGGCCGATCCCGTCGATTTATAGTAGTAGCATGTGAATTGCAGGCTGCACTACTACTAGAAAATAGTAGTAGCCGGGCTTTTATACCCCTCGCTACTACTATTAGCTGTCCTGGGGGATATTTAGTAGTAGCGTGGGAACGGTAGACCCACGCTACTACTATTTTTTAGTAGTAGCGCACTATTTTTACCCGCGCTACTACTAAATAGTAGTAGCACTGTTTCCAGTCCCACGCTACTGCTATTGCTCTGTCTATAAGCTTTTTCCTAGTAGTGGTGAGTAAAGCTTGTTCGTTTTAATGTACCGTGAAGGATAACTTCTAGGGCGCGAATAGAGTCTAGCCGAACTATGGACCTTTTGTGTGCAGAGTGCCCCCGAAGCCACCCAAGGAATTTTGAGTATACCTCCTTATGGGGCGGTCGATGGGGGCGTAGCTGCTAATCGAGCTCAGGTTTATCTAAGCTGCTGCACTGAGTTGTGCGCCGGACACATTTAGTTGTGTCTGCGGTCTTAACGACCGATAAGTTGTTCGGCTTGAATAGGCCGTTTTGTGCTTCGACTGCTAGAGCCGCCATGTATTCCTTTGTGCGGAGAGAGCGCTCCATACTTCCACTGACCGTAATGACACCATGAGGTCCAGGCATTTTGAGTTTTAGATAAGCATAATGCGGGACTGCATTAAAACGGGCGAAGGTCGTTCTTCCGAGTAGTGCGTGATAGCAGCTTCGGAACGGAGCAATGTCGAAGATTAGTTCTTCGCTTCGAAAGTTGTCCGGCGAGCCGAGTACAACATCCAATGTTAGAGAGCCAGTGCAGCGGGCTTCCACACCCGGTATAACTCCTTTAAAGGTAGTGTTGCTTGGTTTGATTCTTGACGGGTCTATCCCCATCTTGCGGACAGTGTCCTTATATATCAGACTGAGGCTACTGCCACTGTCCATGAGGACTCGAGTGAGGTGGTATCCGTTAATTATTGGGTCGAGCACTAGGGAAGCTGAACCTCCATGAAGGATACTAGTCGGGAGATCCCATGTGGGGGCACGTTCCCTGGATCCATAGATGGACCTGGTTTTGCCAGCTTTTTTGTCCAGGTCTTCACGTAAATCGTGTTTCTGTTCCTGGGCCGCGGCCTTCCTTCCTTAACAGGGAGGGGTGTGGATTTGTGTATGACATTTCTGGCCGCTCTGTCTCGACCACGAGGTGGTTGGTCTAGCCTGTCGGCCGTATTGTTTTTTGGCGGTATGGGCGCGATAGCCTCGTCGTCGAATTCGGGCAGCAGCTTACGTTTAGGATAGCTCTTTGTTTGGCAATTACCACCGTATTTTTCCTCAGCGTCTAGCACTTCGTTCCATCTGTCATTGAGCATATCCTTGACGGCTTTAAGCCGCTGCTTCTGCTTCTTCAGGATCCTTTCAGTGGCGATAAGCCTTTGATGGAGGCATTCTTGTTCTAATGGTTCTTCTGGGATGATGAATTCATCGTCGCCCAGGCTGATCTCTTCTTGAGAGTGAGGCTGATAGTTGCTATCTTCGGTATCGCTGTGATCAGACAGCGTCTCCGGGCTGTGTTCGTTGTCCTCTCGCACGCCCTGCTCCAGCGCTGGGTCTGCTGCGTTCTCGGCTTGGTTTAGATTATCGTCGCCATCTGCAACAATGTTGTTGTTTTTCTTTTTCCCGGATCAAGGTCGGCGCTTAGGACACAGGCGCTTAGGAGGTTCATCGATGGGCATGGTGTTATCGTCGTCGGCCTCATTCTCCTTTGGTGTGTCCACCATGTATATATCATATGACGATGTAGCTGTCCACTGCCCTAAAGGTGGTGGTTTTTGTGCCTGCTCTTCTCTGGCATCATCGTCCATACCGACGATGTCTTCGGAGCCGTAATCAAGCGTGTTGGTTAAGTCCTCGATAGTGGCAATAAAGTGGGTGGTGGGTGGGCATCGAAGTTCTTCATCACCCGCTTCCCATTCTGGCCGGACATAGTTCGGCCGAGAGTTCGCCGACAAGGAGTGGGATTCCAGTGAGTTTAACACGTCGCCAAAAGGCGAGTGCTGGAAGATGTCCGCGGAGCTGAACTCCAAGATTGGCGCCCAATCAGGTTCAATGGACGCGGAGTTGAGTCTCTGTGCGGCTCATGCGCTGCTGAGTTTGTGGCTTCTATGGCGGGGTTAAGCTTCCCATTTTTAGAGGACACAGTCCGCTCCGGCTCTAGGACCAGGGCGGTCACAGGCGCTATCTCCGGTGCGTGTTCATATGACAGATCTAGGTCATGTTCATCGTGGTGGCTGAGGACAGCCATCAGGAGCTCGAACCCGTCGAAGATCAAGTCTCCGCGGATATCAGCCACAAAACTCAGGCTTCCAAATCTGACCTGATGGCCAGGGGCGTAGCTGTCGATCTGCTCTAGATGGCCAAGCGAGTTGGCCCGTAGTGCGAAGCCGCCAAATATGAAGGTCTGTCTGGGGAGGAAGGTCTCCCCCTGGACTGTATTGTTGTAGATGATTGATGGAGCCATCAAGCCTATTTTTTGATGACATAGTGGAGCCCTCAATGAAATCACCAATGTCGGTGTCAAAACCTGCGGATCTCGGGTAGGGGGTCCCAAACTATGCATCTAAGGCTGATGGTAACAGGAGGCGGGGGACACGATTTTACCCAGGTTCGGGCCCTCTCTATGGAGGTAATACCCTACTTCCTGCCTGATTGATCTTGATGAATATGAGTACTGGAAGAGTTGATCTACCACGAGATCGTAATGGCTAAACCCTAATAGTCTAGCCTATGAGATTATAATTGTGACTAAACCCTAGAAGTCTAAACCCTCCAGTTTATATAGATACCGGTGGAGCTAGGGTTGTACAAAGTCGGTTATAGAGAAAGGAATCTACATATCTGAATCGCCAAGTTTGCCTTCCACACCAAGGAGAGTACCATCCGGACACGGGACAAAGTCTTCTATCTTGTATCTTCATAGTCCAACAGTCTGGCCACAGTATATAGTCCGGCTGTCCGAGGACCCCTTAGTCCAGGATTCCCTCAGCCACCATGATGAACATGTCCTAGATCTGCCATCAGGCCACACACAGGAGATAGCACCTATGACCGCCCCAGCCCTAGAGCCGGAGCGGACTGCGTCGTCCGAAGACGGGAAGCTTAACCCCGCCACGGAGGTCGCAGACTTAGCGGCGCTCGAGCCGCACACAGACCCAACATCGAGCTCGGCTTGCGTCACCAGAACCTCAGACTCGTCTCTGCCATGGGTTTCGGACCATGCGCACCCAGGTCCATCGATCCTGATGGGGCGTCGGTCTTGGAGTTCAGCTACGCGGACATCTTCCAGCACTCGCCTTTGGCGACATGTTAAGCTCACTAAAATCCCTCTCCTTATCAGGGTACTCTAAGCCGAACTATGTCCGGCTAGAATGGGAAGCGGATGAAGAAGAACTTCGTTTCCCACCCACCACCCACTTTGTAGCCACTGTCGATGACTTAACCGACATGCTTGATTACGACTCCGAAGACATCGATGGTATGGACGACGATGCCGGAGAGGAGCAAGAACCACTGCGTATAGGGCGTTGGACAGCTACCTCCTCGTACGACATATACATAGTGGATACACCCAAAGAAAATAACGGCAACGATGAAAATCCAGTCGAGGATAAACCTCCTGAGATACAGCCGAAGCGCCGACATCAGCGGCACCACTCTAAGCCACGTCGTAGTAAAAACAACAATACCATCATAGAAGAGGACAACACTCTGGACAGTGCCGAAAACAATGAAGACCCCGTTAAGCCGACCTCCGAACAGGAGGAACGGGATGATGGGAGAGTCAGCCCTAGCGAACAGGCCGTGAACGAAGACTCGGAGGATAGCAACTACCTTCCGGTCTCCAAGGACGAGGTTAGCCTCGGTGACAAAGATTTCATCGTGCTTGAAGAGCCCACCAAACAGGAACGCTTTAAGCATCAGCTAATTGCCACGACAAGAAGCCTGAAAAAGAAGCGGCAGCAGCTTCAAGCTGATCAAGATCTTCTCAACAAAAGATGGACTGATGTCCTGGCAGCCGAGGAATATGGCCTCAAGCGCCCAACCAAAAGCTACCTGAAGCGCAAACTGTTACCATAGTTCGATGACGAGGTGCTGGAGACCGTCCTACCAAGGTACAATATGGCTGACCGACCACCACGTGGCCGGGACAAAGCAGCACTTCAAGCCGAACACCAGCCCGCACTGCCTCGCCGAACAAACACAAATGCAATAGCTCGAGGATATACACATGACCTGTGACATGATTTGGAAAAGAGAGCAGGTCAGACAAGATCAATCTATGGATCATGGGGGCGTGCCTCGACGCGCGACAATGGCCATCTGGCTGAACGTGTCAAACATAACCACGTCCGGGCCAAAAACCACAAACGAGCTCCATCCGAGCTACGTCACGACTTGGCCCGATATAGAGGCGCCGCACACCCCCTTTGCTTCACTGACGAAGTAATGGGACATGATTTCCCAAAAGGGTTCAAACCCGTAAACATCGAATCATATGATGGCACAACAGACCCCGTGGTGTGGATTGAGAACTTTCTTCTCCACATTCATATGGCCCGCAGTGACGATCTTCACGCCATCAAATACCTCCCGCTCAAACTCAAGGGACCAACTAGATACTGGTTAAACAGTCTGCCCGAAAACTCCATTGGCAGCTGGGAGGAATTGGAGGGTGCCTTCCTCGACAACTTCCAAGGCACATATGTCTGACCTCCGGATGCCGATGACCTAAGTCATATAATCCAACAGCCTGGAGAGTCACGCAGGAAATTCTGGACTCGGTTCCTAACTAAAAAGAACCAGATCCTCGATTGTCCGGACGCTGAAGCCTTAGTGGCCTTTAAGCACAGCATCTGCGATGAATGGTTGGCCAGACACCTCGGCCAGGAAAAACCGAAGTCCATGTCATCCCTTACGGCATGACCCGCTTCTGTGCGCGCGAAGACAGCTGGCTAGCCCGCAGCAACAACAATACAAGCGAACCTGGCACTTCTGAAGCCAGAAACAGCAATGGCAAGCCCCGACTCAATAGACATAAGTGTCTAAACAACGGTGATAGCACCGAAGACATGGCGGTCAACACCGGATTCAGTGGCTCTAAGTCAGGTCAGCAGAAGAAGCCATTTAGGAGAAACAATCCGGGCCCGTCCAGTCCGGACCGCATACTCGACCGACCATGCCAAATCCATGGCACTCCTGATAAACCAGCCAATCATACCAACAGAGAATGTTGGGTTTTCAAATAGGCCGGCAAGTTAAATGCCGAGAATAAGGAGAAAGGGTCGCAAAGCGATGACGATGACGAGGAACCCCGACCACCGAACACAGGGGGACATAAGAAATCGCCCCCTAGGTCAAAATGGTGAACATGATATACGCCACCCATATCCCCAAGAAGGAGCGCAAGCATGCACTCAGGGACATCTACACGATGGAGCCAGTCACCCCAGAGTTCAACCCATGGTCCTCCTGTCCAATCACACTGGTCCTTGACCCAATTATTGACAGATTCCACCTCACGGAGTCCTCATGGATGGTGGCCGCAGCCTGAACCTACTCTGTCAGGATACAATGCGCAAAATGGGTATCGATCCCTCAAGGATCAAGACCATAAAAACCACCTTTAAAGGTGCCATACCAGGTGTAGAGGCCTGTTGTACGGGCTCAATCACACTGGAAGTGGTCTTCATATCCCCGGATAATTTCTGAAGCGAAAGTTAATCTTTGATATCGTCCCTTTTCGCAATGGTTATCATGCACTGCTTGGACGAACCGCATTCGCTAAATTCAATGCGGTACCGCACTACGCCTACCTCAAGCTCAAGATGCCCTGACCACCCGGTGTCATAACGGTCAACGGAAACATGGAACGCTCCCTCCGTACTGAGGAGCACACCGCGGCCCTTGCAGCAGAAGTACAAAATAGCCTTTTTAGGCAGAACCTCAATTCGGCAGTAGAGACCCCAGACACCGTCAAGCGTGTCCAAACTACCCTGCAGCAGGACTGTCCGGCTCGTCCAGAGCTTGACTAGCAATTTGGCCTCCATCCCTGTCCCAATCAAGCGGTAACATTCGTGCCGCGCGTACATAATTATGCACTTAAAATACGGTCGTGGTTCTAAGTCTGACAGTAGAAAGGGGGGCATGTAAGGAGAGGCAAGATCTTAGCTATGGCGAAGATGTACACACGAGGTTTACGAGTTCAGGCCCTTCTCGGAGGAAGTAATAGCCCTACGTCTCGGTGCCCGGAGGCGGTTGCTACGTCTTGAGCTTGCGTTGGTTTTCCCCGAAGAGGAGAGGATGATGCAGCATAATAGCGTAAGTATTTCCCTCAGTTTTTGAGAACCAAGGTATCAATCCAGTAGGAGGTCACGCGCAAGTCCCTCGTACCTGCACAAAACGATAGCTACTCGCAACCAACGCGATTAGGGGTTGTCAATCCCTTCACGGTCACTTACGAGAGTGAGATCTGATAGAGATAATATTTTTGGTATTTTTGGTATAAAGATGCAAAGTAAAAAGTAAAAGCAAAACAAGTAAATAACGGGATGGAGATTGATATGATGAGAATAGACCCGGGGGCCATAGGTTTCACTAGTGGCTTCTCTCAAGAGCATAAGTATTCTACGGTGGGTGAACAAATTACTGTTGAGCAATTGATAGAATTGAGCATAGTTATGAGGTTATCTAGGTATGATCATGTATATAAGCATCACATCCGAGACAAGTAGACCGAAACGACTCTGCATCTACTACTATTACTCCACTCATCGACCGCTATCCAGCATGCATCTAGAGTATTAAGTTAAAAATAGAGTAACGCCTTAAGCAAGATGACATGATGTAGAGGAATAAATTCATGCAATATGATAAATACCCCATCTTGTTATCCTCGATGGCAACAATACAATACGTGCCTTGCAACCCTTTCTGTCACTGGGTAAGGACACCGCAAGATTGAACCCAAAGCCATGCACTTCTCCCATTGCAAGAACTACCAATCTAGTTGGCCAAACCAAACGGATAATTCGAAGAGACTTGCAAAGATAACTCAATCATACATAAAATAATTCAGAGAAGATTCAAATATTATTCATAGATAAGTTGGGTCATAAACCCACAATTCATCGATCTCAACAAACACACCGCAAAAAGAAGATTACATCGAATAGATCTCCACGAGAGAGGGGGAGAACATTGTATTGAGATCCAAAAAGAGAGAAGAAGCCATGTAGCAACTTGCTATGGACCCAAAGGTCTGAAGTAAACTACTCACACTTCATCGGAGGGGCTATGGTGTTGATGTAGAAGCCCTCCATGGTAGATGCCCCCTCCGACGGAGCTCCGGTATAGGCCCCAAGATGGGATCTCGTGGATACAGGAAGGTACGGCGGTGGAATTAGGTTTTTGGCTCCCCCTTTGTCTATTGGGGGTACGTAGGTATATATAGGCAGAAGGAGTACGTCGGTGGAGCGTCAGGGGGCCCACGAGGTAGGGGGCGCGCCTAGGGGGGCGCGCCCTCCACCCTCGTGACCTCCTCTGGTGCTTCTTGGAGTAGGGTCTAGGTCTCCTGGATCACGTTCGGTGAGAAGATCACGTTCCCGAAGGTTTCATTCTGTTTGGACTTCGTTTGATATTCTGTTTCTTCGAAATACTGAAATAGGCAAAAAAACAGCAATTCTGGGCTGGGCCTCCGGTTAATAGGTTAGTCCCAAAAATAATATAAAAGTGGAAAATAAATCCCATTATAGTCCAAAACAATAGATAAAGTAGCATGGAGCAATAAAAATTATAGATAGGTTGGAGACGTATCAGGCATCCCCAAGCTTAATTCCTACTCGTCCTCGAGTAGGTACATGATAAAAAGAGAATTTTTGATGCGGAGTGATACTTTGGCATAATTTCAATGTAAATCTTCTTAATCATAGTATGAATATTCAGATCCGAAAATTCAAGACAAAAGTTCATATTGACATAAAAATAATAATAGTTCAAGCATACTAATCAAAGCAATTATGTCTTCTCAAAACAACATGGCCAAAGAAAGTTATCCCTACAAAATCATATAGTCTCGCTATGCTCCATCTTCCCCACACAAAGTATTTAAATCATGCACAACCCCGATGACAAGCCAAGCAATTGTTTCATACTTTAACATTTTCAAAACTTTTTCAATCTTCACGCAATACATGACCGTGAGCCATGGATATAGCACTATATGTGGAATAGAATGGTGGTTGTGGAGAAGACAAAAAGAGGGAAGATAGTCTCACATCAACTAGGCGTATCAACGGGCTATGGAGATGCCCATCAATAAATATCAATGTGAGTGAGTAGGGATTGCCATGCAACGGATGCACTAGAGCTATAAGTATATAAAAGCTCAACAAAAGAAACTAAGTGGGTGTGCATCCAACTCACTTGCTCACGAAGACCTAGGGAATTTTGAGGAAGCCCATCATTGGAATATACAAGCCAAGTTCTATATTGAAAAATTCCCACTAGTATATGAAAGTGACGAAATGAGAGACTCTCTATCATGAAGATCATGGTGCTACTTTGAAGCACAAGTGTGGTAAAAGGATAGTAGCATTGTCCCTTCTCTCTTTTTTCTCTCTTTTTTTGGGCCTTTTCTCTTTTTTTATGGCCTCTTTTTTCGTCTGGAGTCTCATCCCTACTTGTGGGGGAATCATAGACTCCATCATCCTTTCCTCACTTGAGACAATGCTCTAATAATGATGATCATCACGCTTCTATTTTTCTTACAACTCAACAATTACAACTCGATACTTAGAACAAAATATGACACTATATGAATGCCTCCGGCGGTGTACCAGGATATGCAATGAAACATGAGTGACATGTATGAAAGAATTATGAAAGGTGGCTTTTGCCACAAATACGATGTCAACTACATGATCATGCTAGCAATATGACAATGATCGAGCATGTCATAATAAACGGAACGGTGGAAAGTTGCATGGCAATATATCTCGGAATGGCTATGGAAATGCCATGATAGGTAGGTATGGTGGCTGTTTTGAGGAAGGTTTATGATGGGTGTATGATACCGGCGAAAAGTGCACGGTATTAGAGAGGCTAGCAATGGTGGAAGGATGGGAAAAAGTGTGTATAATCCATGGACTCAACATTAGTCATAAAGAACTCATATACTTATTGCAAAAATCTAGAAGTTATCAAAGCAAAGTATTACGCTGTCGGTGTACTAGAATAGGGGTACCCTGGTACCCCAAACTTGTGCACAGGTAGTTGCAGCGCCCCGCGGCAAGGGCTTGCCGGGTGACCGCCAAGATACTCCGTGGCTCCTTTGGGGCCATTCAAGAACAAAGTATTCAAGTCAAGAGGACAAGGCCCCGGCAAGAGGAGCTTGCCGGGAAGGCCAACCGAGGCATCTCGAGGAACTTGCCGCGACGCACCGCGCGTCCCGGCAAGGCCCGGCTAGCGACAAGCTTCCGGGCGCGACAAGACCACGACCGCGGCAAGGCGCTTGCCGCGGCAAGCGGCCACTCTGTGCCCACGCTCCAGCGCATCCACCAACGTGTCGCCCTGGGGGCCTCTCCAGGCACGCGTGGCGGAGGGCTGTCTAGCCAGCGGTGCACGGAGGCATGCGACGCTGACAAGATCGCCGTCGTGGTGAACGGTGGCGCCCCTAACGGTCCTTTTCTGCACTGTTTGGGCGACACAGACGGGCATTTAATGCCCTTGTCCCCTGCCGTCAGGGTTAGGTAGAGTACACTGTGCAAGTAGCTATACCAACTACCTCTCTTTTTACATTTTTACCCTTCTCTGCGTTGCCACCTGTCGGTGACCCCTGGTGCATATAAAAGGAGGCCCATGCGCAACGTAGAGGGGGTTCGCAAGTTCAGCTGGCTCGAATCATTTCGAAGCTAGGAAAACACTTAGCTCTCTTGAGCAAGAACACAATACAACCAGACAAGCAGCAGTAGGAGTATTATCTCTTCGAAGAGCTCCGAAGCTGGGTAAACTGCTTGTGTGCTTCGCCTCGATCTGCTCTTCGTGCGACCTCCGCCCCCCGCCGAACCGAAAGGGGCTCGGTCCGCCGGTCCCATAGCTGTTCGTGGATCAGTTTCCCCGACATCTTTGGCGCGCCAGGTAGGGGGCGTCGGGATTGTGCTAACCTGATCTGGCGTTCACACGAGCTAGATCTTCATTTTCTTCATCAACATGCCACCGAAGAAGAAGGCGTCGGAGGCAGCTGCTCCGTCCGCATCGATCTCACCGCCACCGGAACAAACGGGTGGTGGGGTTGATGCTGGTGGAAGAACCGACATCAACAAGGAAGCTCGCGGTGCTGCCAGGTCCAAGGACAAGGCTGCCCAAACCTCGGTGTCCGTACTTCGGCCGCGCCCCTCTCAGGAGGCGTAGGACCCACAGCGTCATGGTGTTTGCAGTACCATACGCTTGTTGGACCAAGATCAAGCTGGTGGGTCTCGGGGCGCTCAAGACCAGCATGCACGCCAACATGCTGGCACGAGTGAGGCATGGTCGCCCGGACGGGGTACTGCTCCTTCTAACATAGTTAGAAGTCTGAGCACATCCCGCTCCTCGCACCGATCGCCACTACCGCCCACCACTCCAGCAGAAGCTCTGGCGCGAGCTCAACTGCTCCTGGACTATCCTCCTGCGGAAGACAAGATCGACCAATGGAGGGCCACTATTCAGAGCCTCATCGGCTTCGCCAACGGCGACACTCCACGGCAGCCGAGCACGTCGCTGCCGCGGCAGGACTGCCAGGCACGGGCCGATGGCGACGAAACTGGTGGGGGTGCAACCACCATGCACTCTCCACCCTGAAGGCCAAGATCGCCGACTCGCTAGATCCACCTCGACAGCGACTCCACCGCATCGTCGGATCCACGAGCTCGTCGCGATCAGCGCCAAGTTCTTCGCGATAGACAGCAAGAAGACGCTCCAACTCGCATCGATCGGCAAAGAGAAGCGCGACGTCAATCCGACAAGCGCGCTGGGACCTCTATTGACATGCACGCGCCCAGTGAACCAGGCGACTTGCCGTACGCGGTAGGTTGCCCTGCGTTCACTCGTGAGCTGCGGCAGGTCCAGTGGCCCAGCACGAAGAATTTCAAGCCAGATGTACCGGAGAAGTACGATGGCAAGACGCACCCGTCGGAGTTCCTCAGCATCTACACCATTGCGGTGCTAGCTGCTGGGGGGCGAGACGACAAGATCCTTGCCAACTACTTCCCGTTGGTGCTCAAGCCCAATGTCAGATCCTGGCTCATGCACTTGCCGGACAACTCCATATCTTCCTGAGCTGACCTGTGCCATCAGTTTGTCGGCGCCTTCACAGGCGGCCACAAGCCTCATGGCCAAGAGAGTGACCTTCACCTGCTCACCCAGAAGGAAGGAGAGCCCTTGCGCAAGTACATATAGAGATTCAGCCGCGTACAGCATAACATCCCAGATGTCCACCCTGCCGCGGTGATCAGCGCGTTCCATCAGAACATACGGAACCGCAGGATGCGGGAGGAGATGGCGATGTGCAAGATCAGAGACGTCAGTGAGCTATATGCCCTGGCCGACAAGTGTGCATGTGCTGAGGAAGGGAGGAAACTCCCCGGAGAGAACACAGGAGCAGGAGGATCTGACAGTGAGGATACTGCCCCGGCAAGGAAAAACCGGCGGCGGAATAACAGAAAGAAGAAAGGCAAAGAGGTGCTAGTTGTCGAGCAGTCCGGCAACGGAGGTGGCGCGCAGAAAGCCAAAGCTGGTGGCTCCGGCAAGGAGATTGCCGCAGAGGCTGTGGCGGCCGCCGACAAGCAGGACAGCACCAACAAGCAGTACTGCAAGATCCACCGCACCAAGGGCCATGACCTCCAGAGCTGCAAGAAAGTCGAGCAGCTTGTTGAACAACAAAGGGCTGAATACGAGCGGCGCGACAAGGAGAAGGCCCAGGAAGGTGCTGGAGGATCCGGCAAGAAACGTCCCGGCCGGGGAGGACGCCGCGGCAAGGCCAAGCAGTGGCAAGGAGACAGACCTCCCCGCGGCCGCGACAAGGATGAAGATGACGACGACGATGAAGACATGGATGATGACGAGACCGATGAGCAGGAGTTCCAGAAAGCCATAGAGGTCCTGTGCGTTAACGGCGGTGCTTCTCTGCATACTTCACACCGCCAGCTCAAACAATGGGTGTGGGAAGTCAATGCGGCAGAACCACCCGTCGAGTCACACAGGCCTCTGAAATGGTCCAGCACGCCTATCATATTTGATATTGAGGACCACCCAGATCGCATAACTGCGGTCGGGTGCTTGCCGATGTTGGTTTCACCAACTATCTGCAACCTCAAGGTCACTAAGATGCTAGTTGACGGCGGGGCCGGCTTGAACCTGATCTCCTCCGCGGTGCTCCAGAAACTCCAGATCCCTGACAGCGAGCTCGAAGAGACCGGCACATTTCAAGGAATCAATCTGGGAAGGAGCAAGCCGAAGGGAAAGATCATGTTGCCGGTGACATTTGGCAGCGAGCTGAACTTCAGGACTGAGAGGGTCACGTTTGACGTTGCTGATTTCCCATTGCCTTACAATGGGATACTCGGCCGTCCAACACTCGCCAAATTCATGGCAGCCTCTCACTATGCATACAACGTACTGAAGATACCAGGCCCAATAAGCGTCATCTCTGTCCCTGGTGACAAGAAGGATGCTCTTATCTGCGCCGACAAGATCTACCGGGAAGCAGCAGCCGCAGCGGATCGCACGTTGCTTGGCGCTGAAGCTCCCGGGGGGAAGAAGAAGACCAAGTCCGGCAAGAGTTCTGATGCCCACTCCGGCAAGCGCACCTCTTCGGAGTGCGGCGCTACCGTCGAGGACGCACCATCGAGCTCCACCGGCAAGTGTAAGAAAGCAATGGCAGCTCCACCAGAGACTAAGAAGGTGTCCGCCAAGGAGGACGGCACTGGTGGTACTTTCACCATCAGTGCCACCCTCGACCCTAAATAGGAAAGCGCGCTTGTTGCTTTCCTACGGGCAAATGTCGACGTGTTTTGCATGGCAACCGTCTGACATTCCCGGTGTTCCCAGGAAAGTAATTGAGCACCACCTTGCGGTATGTCCTCATGTGCGGCCCGTCAAGCAGAGAATTAGGAAACAGGCAGTGGAGCACCAAGAATTCATCGCGGAAGAAATCAAGAAGTTGGAAGCAGCAGGCCTTCTCAGAGGAGTGCTCCATCCTACGTGGTTGGCCAATCCTGTTGTCGTGCGCAAAGCTAACGGGAAATGGAGGCTTTGTATCGATTTTATCGATGTCAATAAAGCTTGTCCCAAAGACCCATTTCCCTTGCCGCGCATCGACCAGATTGTTGACTCCACAGCCGGATGTGACTTGCTTTCATTTCTTGATGCATACTCAGGATACCATCAGATCTTCATGGCAGAAGAGGATGAGGAGAAAACCGCGTTCATTACCCCATGTGGCACATACTGTTTTGTACGGATGCCCTTTGGTTTGAAGAACACTGGTTCAACATTTGCAAGGGTAGTCCATCGCGCTTTTGAGCCGCAAATGCACAGAAATGTGGAAGCCTACATGGATGACATAGTGGTCAAGAGCAAGGACAAAGCGACCCTGATCCAAGATCTAGATGAAACATTTGCAAATCTGCACAAGATCAACCTCAAGCTGAACCCCGAGAAGTGTGTGTTTGGAGTCCCTTCCGGCAAGCTTCTCGGGTTCTTTGTGTCTCAGCGGGGGATTGAAGCCAATCCCGACAAGATCAAGGCCATTGAGCAGATTGAAGCACCAAAGCGCGTCAAAGACGTACGAAGACTTGCCGGTTGCGTGGCTGCTCTCAGCAGGTTTATTTCTAGATCTGCTAAGCGCGCCCTGCCGTTTTTCAAAATATTGAAAAAGGCAGGTCCAATGAAATGGACTCCGGAAGCGGAGGCTGCGCTACAGGACTTGAAGAGATACCTGTCCTCCACTCCAACAATTGTCGCACCTAGGCCACAAGAGAAGTTGCTGCTATATATAGCGGCAACCAATCAGGTCGTTAGTGCTGCATTAGTGGCGGAGAGGGAGGCAGATGATGAGCCAGCAACCACGGCAGATGCATCCAGCAACAAGCAGGGGGCTTCACCGGCAAGCTCTGGTCCGGCAAGCTCTGGTCCGGCAGGCTCTGGTCCCGACAAATATGGATCTGCGCAGGAGCATAAGGAGATGCAAAAGAGAATGGTGCAGCGCCCAGTTTACTTTGTCAGTTCCCTTCTACAGGGGGCTAGGTCAAGGTACTCTGGTGTGCAGAAATTGCTTTTTGGCCTTCTCATGGCCTCGAGAAAGCTGCGCCATTACTTCCAAGCACATGAGATCACAGTTGTCACTCGCTTTCCGTTGAAGAGGATACTGCAAAATCCAGAAGTAACAGGCAGGATTGTCGAGTGGGCACTGGAACTGTCAAGCTTTGGCCTCAAGTTTGAAAGTACTTCAACTATCCAAAGCAGAGCATTGGCAGAGTTCATAGCAGAGTGGACGCCAACACCACATGAAGAAATTCCAGAGACGAGCATCCCCGTCAAGGAGGCAAGCAAAGAGTGGCTGATGTACTTTGATGGTGCCTTCTCGCTGTAAGGCGCCGGTGCGGGTGTGCTGCTTGTCGCACCCACCGGAGACCACCTCAAGTACGTGGTCCAGATGCACTTTCCCAAGGAGCAAGCAACGAACAATACTGCAGAGTATGAAGGCTTGCTTGCCGGTCTTAGGATCGCGGCAGACCTTGGGATTAAGAAGCTCATTGTCAGGGGTGACTCACAGCTTGTCGTCCGCCAAGTGAACAAGAATTATCAGAGTCCATTGATGGAAGCTTATGTTGATGAAGTGAGAAAGCTAGAAGAGCACTTTGACGGCCTACAAATGGAACATGTTCCCAGAGTTCAGAATGACATTGCTGATGGCCTGTCAAAGTGCGCCGCACTTAAACTACCTGTGGAACCAGGGATCTTTGTGCTCAAGCTGACTCAACCATCCGTGACACCATCAACTGGACAGAGCAAGAAGAGAAAGTTGATCTCTGGTGACTACTTTCCGGCAGAGCTTCCCGAAGCCGCCGCCAGGAAAGTCCCCAAGATCAACACTAAGGGTGCTGAGGAGCAGTTTGCTCCGGCAAGTCTTAGTGCTTGTTCCGTCGAAGCAGACGCTCCCGACAAGTTTTGCTCCGGCAAGCTTGCCGGGGAACATCAAGCTCCAGCTGAGCCACAGGTTCTCACCGTAGAAGCGAATGTTCTCGCAGCAGCAGATGTGCCTTTAGTCCTTGTTGTCGAGCCGCAAGCTCCAGCATGGGCACAGCAGATTGTCCATTTCCTTCACACAGGAGAACTTCCCCAAGAGCAAGAAGAAGCGGAAAAAGTAGCCCGGCAGTCAAGTATGTACCAGTTTGTCGACAACATACTGTACAGAAGAAGACTCAACGGTGTGAAATTGAAGTGTATTTGTCGGGAAGACGGACAGAAGCTGTTGGCAGAGATACATGGAGGCATATGTGGCCACCACATTGGCGCAAGAGCACTTGCCGGCAAAGCTTTCCGGCAAGGTTTCTTTTGGCCGACAGCCCTCCAGGATGCAACTGCACAAGTAACCAAGTGTGAAGTGTGCCAGTTCCATTCCAAGAAGATACATCAGCCAGCTCAAGCTCTCCAGACGATCCCTTTATCCTGGCCATTTTCGGTCTGGGGGCTCGATATCCTCGGCCCCTTCCCCCGAGCTGTCGGGGGCTTTGAATACTTGTACGTTGCAATCGACAAGTTCACAAAGTGGCCGGAAGTGGAACCAGTGAGAAAGGTGACAGCACAGTCAGTAGTCAAGTTCTTCAGGTCGATTGTTTGCCGTTTCGGGATCCCTAACCGGATCATCACGGACAACGGCACACAATTCACGAGTCGCACCTTCATGCAGTACGTCCAAGATCTTGGCGCCAAGGTCGCTTCGCTTCTGTTGCTCACCCGAGAAGCAACGGTCAAGCGGAGAGGGCAAATGCTGAAGTGCTGCGCGGGCTCAAGACCAGAACTTTCGACAGGCTGCACAAGTGCGGAAGAAACTGGATCGAGGAGCTGCCGGTGGTTCTTTGGTCGATCAGGATGACGCCAAATCGAGCCACTGGACAGACGCCTTTCGCTCTAGTCTATGGAGCGGAGGCAGTTCTCCCCACGGAACTCATATACGGGTCACCTCGAGTGCTCGCTTATGATGAGCTTGAGCAAGAGCAGCTGCGACAAGATGACGCGCTGCTCCTTGAGGAGGACCGTCTTCAGGCTGCTGTACGAGCTGCTCGATACCAGCAAGCTTTGTGCCGCTACCATAGCCGCAAAGTTAATGCCAGAAGCTTCGAGGAAGGCGACCTTGTTCTTCGGCGAGTTCAGTCCGCCAAGAATTCCAACAAGTTGACGCCGAAGTGGGAAGGCCCTTACCGGGTGAAACGAGTCACTAGGCCTAGCGCTGTCTGCCTTGAGACCGAAGATGGCATTCCGGTGAGCAACTCCTGGAACATTGAGCATCTTCGTAAGTTTTACCCGTAGGGTGCGGTTGCCAGAACCTGTTCCGGCAACCACCTTTTGTACAAGTCTCGCTGCTGTTGCATGTAATCCTTTGTACAAAGCCGGGCGCAGATCCCGTGCATAAGTAAAGCTCATGTGCTCCACACATCTTGTTAGTTTCATGCTTTTTACTTTACATTTGCATGCTTTATCTGACATTTTGTGCAGCACCTACCCCCGGTAAGCAACAACGAGCCAAAAGGCCCCGTATCTTTATTTTCTCTTCTTTCTTTTTCTCAAACAAAGGAAAGAAGGTTCCCTCGCTGTAACGCCCTCGATGCGGCTATAGCTCCCACGTGTCGAGGCACGACTTAGAGGCATAACCGCATTGAAAGCAATGTCGCAAGTCAGGCAATCATTACAACATCACATGTAATAAATAATAAAAAGGGGGAGATAACATAGTTGGCTTACACTCGCCACGTCACATCAGAGTACATAAATAACATCCATCAAACAAGCACTCATGGCCCGACTACGGCGCCAAAATAGAAAAGACCCCCAACATGCGACAAGGTCCTGAATCGATAACCCCAACTAGGCACCACTACTGATCATCCGGAAAAGAAACATAGTATCGCTGAGAGTCCTCGTCGAACTCCCACTTGAGCTCGTACTCGTCACCTGGAGCGGACTCACCTGGACCTGCATCTGGAGTTGTAGTATCCGTGAGCCACAGGGACTCAGCAATCTCACACCCACGCGATCAAGACTATTTAAGCTCATAGGAATGGATAAGGCCAATATGTGTGGAGCTGCAGCAAGCGACTGGCATATGTGGTGGCTAACTTATACGCAAAAGAGAGCGAGGAGAGAAGGCGAAGCACGAGCGAGAAGCTAAAGGAACATCCTGCGCAAGCATAACTCCAACACCGTGTCCACTTCCCGGACTCCGCCGAGAAGGGGCCATCACGGTAACACACACGGTTGATTCATTTTAATTAAGTTTAATTAAAGTTATCTACAACCGGACATTAACAAATTCCCATCTGCCCATAACCGCGGGCACGGCTTTCGAAAGATCAATCCCTGCAGGGGGGTCCCAACTTAGCCCATAACAAGCTCTCACGGTCAACGAAGGAATAGACCTCCACCCAAGACACACCGATCAGACTCGGTATCTCGGTACAACAAGATGATTCGGCAGGTTAAAACAAGTCCAGCAACACCGCCCGAATGTGCCGACAAATCCCGATAGGAGCTGCACATATCTCTTTCTCAGGGCACGCTCGGATAGGTCAAGCTACGAGTAAAACCAAACCTCAAGTTTCCCCGAGGTGGCCCCGCAGGCTGCCTGGTTCGGACCAACACTCAGAGGAGCACTGGCCCGGGGGGGGTTAAAATAAGATGACCCTCGGGCTCCGGAAACCCAAGGGAAAAAGAGGCTAGGTGACAAATGGTAAAACCAATGTTGGGCATTGCTGGAAAAGCTTTAATCAAGACGAACTATCAAGGGGTTCCCATTATAGCCCAACCGTGTAAGGGACGCAACATTCCGGGAACATAACACCGATATGACGGAAACTAGGGCGGCAAGAGTGGAACAAAACACTAGGCGAGAGGCCGAGCCTTCCACCCTTTACCAAGTATATAGATGCGTTAAGATAACATAGCAATATAATGATATCCCAACAAGCAATATAAATGTTCCAACAAGGAACGGCTCCAATCTTCACCTGCAACTAACAACGCTATAAGAAGGGCTGAGCAAGCGGTAACATAGCCAATCAACGGTTTGCTAGGACAAAGGTGGGTTAGAGGTTCAACATGGCAATTGGGAGGCTGACAAGCAAAAGGTAGGCATCGAAGCAGTGGCAAGCAAAAGAGCGAGCAAACTAGCATAGCAAAGATAGTAGTGATTTCGAGGGTATGATCATCTTGCCTGCACAGTTGTCAGAGTTGACTGGATCCTCACAAGCAAACTCAACGGGCTCCTCGGTAGCGAACTCGTCTCCCGGCTCTACCCAAAGACAAACAAGCAACAAGGACACAATCAACCACGGGCAAGACCAAGCAACATGATGAAATGACGATATGCTATGCGGGATGCGATGCGGGATGCAAAATGCAAGATATGACAGGAAATGCATGAACCTGGCATCAACTTGGAAAACCAAGTGTGCCACTGGATAGAGGGGATGAAATCGCTTGAAAACGATATAAAGATCATAGGAATCGGAGCTACGGTTTGGAAATGGCAAGCGTTTTAAGATATGACACCGGTCTGCGATTTATAGCAAGTAGGCATCTAAATGCAACGAAAAGAACATGCTACAGCCACCAAACATGAAAACAAAATATATGGCAGTGATGTACACAAGATGGTTGACAAAACACTAGCACTGAGCCATAGGCAAATTCATCCATTAAGAGGTTCAAACAAGCATGGCTAAAACGCAAATGCAAAACAGATTTCAGACTTAGTGAAATTAACACTAGTCTGAAATTTCAGATCACGAAGCCCTCTTCGGAGCAGCAAAACAACATGATAGAAAACCTGAACATGACAAGTAAGAACATGGCATGGAGCTACTCAACAAGCTTAACAAAACACCCAAAGTGACCTGGGGCCAAAAGGGTTCACAAAATACTCTACCGAGCTCACGAACATCGCTCGAACACAATCAGTTTTCAGACTTAGTGAAAACTGAGACATGCTGAAATTTAACTCACGAAGGCATGTAAACGAGCTCGATGCACTCACTACGGTGCAAGTCATGGCAAGGAAAGCATATCACCAGCAAGAAGGCACAAAGTGCTAGCTACACATGGCAAGAACGAAGGCATAGCATGCATGGAACGCTAACGGTAGCATCGGCGAAATCGCAAACAAGTTGACGATCTGCCCAGATTAACAATGAAGCAAAAGTTGAGCTCGATTGAGTCAACCTAGAGCACTCCACAAATGCAAACAAAGACATGGATGGATAGAGCATAACATAAATATCAAAACTCCCTTACTGATCATCCTCAAAAGAGGCACGGATCACTAGGAAACAAGCTGGACATATAGCATCATGAACTAAAATATCCCAGACTTAGCGAAAATCGCTAAGTCCCTGAAATCTGCAATCTCAGGTACCTCTCTTCGCAAGCTTGCACAAGACAACACACACATCCTAAAAATGCATGGGTGGCACCTCTGGAAAGAAGGACAAAATGCTTCCCAATTCATCCCAAAGGGGCACAGGCATATCATGCACGAATTAAATATAGCAAAAATGACAAAAGTGCATGATGAACTAACGGATCTGCAATTTAACTCACGAAGCCTCCTTCTAACAGCATTTTGGGTATCAAGA
This sequence comes from Triticum aestivum, assembly GCF_018294505.1. Taxonomy (NCBI): domain Eukaryota; kingdom Viridiplantae; phylum Streptophyta; class Magnoliopsida; order Poales; family Poaceae; genus Triticum; species Triticum aestivum. The sequence goes on from NC_057795.1 coordinate 114,070,368, forward strand.
TGACCTCAAATGCAAATGATGCAATGGAATGAAATGATGTACATGTCGAGACGAAGATTTTGATATATCATACGCCCAAAACGGAGCTACGGTTGCAAAGTTACGGGACCTCGAACAGAGCAACATGGATCAAAAATCTAGGGACTTAGAAAAAATCGGAGGGGGGTTAGGGTTTACTGTACACGCGCGGATCTGGATCTGGGCTCGCCGGGGCACGGAAGCCGAGGCGGCGCCGGCGGCGGAGCTCGAGCTCACCGGAGCGGCGGGGTGCGCCGGCGGGGAGGAGGTCGCCGGGGGGGGCGGCGCCGGCAAGGAGGCAGCGGAGGGGCGCGGGAGCCGAGGCGGGGAGCGGCCGGGCGGCGAGGTGCCCGCGGCGGCGGCAACCTCCGGCTGGGGCGGCGACGGCGGCCGCGGCGGCGGCCGGCCGGGGAGAAGACGGCGGCGGGGCGCGGGACAGGGCGCGGCGGCGGTTCGGGCCGCGGGGGCCCCGCACGGGCCTCGCGGGCCCGCGGGCGGCGGCGAACTGGGGACCGGGCGGCGCCACTAGGAGGCCGACACGTGGCGGCGGACGGGGAGGCCGGACATGTCCGTCGGCGGCGGTTGTGTCCGACGGCGGCCGGAGGAGTTTTTTAGGGTTTCGGGAAGAGGGAGAGATCCGAAAACGGAGGGGTGTATATATAGGCATAGAGGGAGCTAGGAGAGTCCAAATGAGGTGCGGTTTTCGCCCACACGATCGTGATCGAACGCTCTAGGACATGGAGCAGAGTTTGGTGGGTTTTGGGCCAAATTTGGGGGGTGTTGGGCTGCAACACACACGAGGCCTTTTCGGTCCCTCGGTTAACCGTTGGAGTATCAAACGAAGTCCAAATGACCCGAAACTTGACAGGCGGTCTACCGGTAGTAAACCAAGGCCGCTTGGCAAGACTCGGTCCAATCCGGAAATGTTTAAACCCCACACGAGAAAGAAAGGTAGAAATGACCACCGGAGGAGAACGAAACGCCGGAATGCAAAACGGACAACGGGGAAAATGCTCGAATGCATGAGACGAACATGTATGCAAATGCAATGCACGTGATGACATGATAAGAGATGCACGAAAAAGAAAACAACACACGGAGACAAAGACCCAAACCCGAGAAATAAATATAACTTAGCGCCGGAGACGGCAAGAGTTGGATACAAAAAATGGAAAGTATATCTGGGGCGTTACAAACACTCCACCACTACGAAAAGATCTCGTCCCGAGATCTAGGACTGAAAGAACTCCGGGTACTCAGAACGGAGGTGATCCTCGCGTTCCCAGGTAGCTTCACGGTCGGAATGGTGTGACCACTTGACTTTGAGAAATTTGATTGACTTGTTGCGAGTTTTGCGTTCAGTCTCTTCAAGAATAGCAACTGGGTGCTCACGATAGGAGAGATCTTCTTGGAGCTCAATGTCCTCGAAGTTGACGGTGCGGTAAATCAACAAGGTACGGATCAAGAACGAATAATCGGTAAGAAATCCCAATCTCAAACCAATATCCGTGGAAGAAGAACTAGAGCTACTAGATTTCCCACCTATGAAACTCCCGAACCTTTCCGGTTATGCAATCAGGTGTTGGGGATACAGGGGAAGCACAATATCTCACCCAAACTAGCAAACCCTACATCCAGCTGTATCCATCCTTCAACACATAACCAGGAAAACTTCGGAAACCATCTACCTCAACCTTCGAAAAGCATCCGTTATACAAGTTATGGCGATACTCCCGAACTCCCGCCCCAGTACTGGGTGGCGTCGAGGTTATCTCACCAACGAACTGCATAAAAGAGATTTTCGATGTCGGCGAACATATCTCAAGTATACCAGAATTGCAACGATAAAATTGTGACGACAACACCTCGGAGCTCAACTCCCCGGGACACTGCCACAACCCCTAAAGACAGGAGGCACCAAGAACAATGTTCTCGTCACAAAACCATCGGAACAAAACCAAGATACTCGCGTGAACCTAAAAAAAATTTTAGTGAAATTTGAGAAGAGAAGAGTCAAAACTCTACGCCAGGATGCCTTACCAGAGCGATGAGGAGACTGGGAAGTAAAAGAATTCCTAAGCTCTCCGAAATATAATTCCTAAGGACTCAAAACATTTTTCTAGACACAACTCGGCTGCTAAAAACGATCAAGCAATGGGGCTCCTAAGGTCGGGGATGGCTCTGATTACCAACTTGTAACGCCCTCGATGCGGCTATAGCTCCCACGTGTCGAGGCACGGCTTAGAGGCATAACCGCATTGAAAGCAATGTCGCAAGTCAGGCAATCATTACAACATCCCATGTAATACATAATAAAAAGGGGGAGATAACATAGTTGGCTTACACTCGCCACGTCACATCAGAGTACATAAATAACATCCATCAAACAAGCACTCATGGCCCGACTACGGCGCCAAAATAGAAAAGACCCCCAACATGCGACAAGGTCCTGAATCGATAACCCCAACTAGGCACCACTACTGATCATCCGGAAAAGAAACATAGTATCGCTGAGAGTCCTCGTCGAACTCCCACTTGAGCTCGTACTCGTCACCTGGAGCGGACTCACCTGGACCTGCATCTGGAGTTGTAGTATCTGTGAGCCACAGGGACTCAGCAATCTCACACCCACGCGATCAAGACTATTTAAGCTCATAGGAATGGATAAGGCCAATATGTGTGGAGCTGCAGCAAGCGACTGGCATATGTGGTGGCTAACTTATACGCAAAAGAGAGCGAGGAGAGAAGGCGAAGCACGAGCGAGAAGCTAAAGGAACATCCTGCGCAAGCATAACTCCAACACCGTGTCCACTTCCCGGACTCCGCCGAGAAGGGGCCATCACGGTAACACACACGGTTGATTCATTTTAATTAAGTTTAATTAAAGTTATCTACAACCGGACATTAACAAATTCCCATCTGCCCATAACCGCGGGCACGGCTTTCGAAAGATCAATCCCTGCAGGGGGGTCCCAACTTAGCCCATAACAAGCTCTCACGGTCAACGAAGGAATAGACCTCCACCCAAGACACACCGATCAGACTCGGTATCTCGGTACAACAAGATGATTCGGCAGGTTAAAACAAGTCCAGCAACACCGCCCGAATGTGCCGACAAATCCCGATAGGAGCTGCACATATCTCTTTCTCAGGGCACGCTCGGATAGGTCAAGCTACGAGTAAAACCAAACCTCAAGTTTCCCCGAGGTGGCCCCGCAGGCTGCCTGGTTCGGACCAACACTCAGAGGAGCACTGGCCCGGGGGGGTTAAAATAAGATGACCCTCGGGCTCCGGAAACCCAAGGGAAAAAGAGGCTAGGTGACAAATGGTAAAACCAATGTTGGGCATTGCTGGAAAAGCTTTAATCAAGACGAACTATCAAGGGGTTCCCATTATAGCCCAACCGTGTAAGGGACGCAACATTCCGGGAACATAACACCGATATGACGGAAACTAGGGCGGCAAGAGTGGAACAAAACACTAGGCGAGAGGCCGAGCCTTCCACCCTTTACCAAGTATATAGATGCGTTAAGATAACATAGCAATATAATGATATCCCAACAAGCAATATAAATGTTCCAACAAGGAACGGCTCCAATCTTCACCTGCAACTAACAACGCTATAAGAAGGGCTGAGCAAGCGGTAACATAGCCAATCAACGGTTTGCTAGGACAAAGGTGGGTTAGAGGTTCAACATGGCAATTGGGAGGCTGACAAGCAAAAGGTAGGCATCGAAGCAGTGGCAAGCAAAAGAGCGAGCAAACTAGCATAGCAAAGATAGTAGTGATTTCGAGGGTATGATCATCTTGCCTGCACAGTTGTCAGAGTTGACTGGATCCTCACAAGCAAACTCAACGGGCTCCTCGGTAGCGAACTCGTCTCCCGGCTCTACCCAAAGACAAACAAGCAACAAGGACACAATCAACCACGGGCAAGACCAAGCAACATGATGAAATGACGATATGCTATGCGGGATGCGATGCGGGATGCAAAATGCAAGATATGACAGGAAATGCATGAACCTGGCATCAACTTGGAAAACCAAGTGTGCCACTGGATAGAGGGGATGAAATCGCTTGAAAACGATATAAAGATCATAGGAATCGGAGCTACGGTTTGGAAATGGCAAGCGTTTTAAGATATGACACCGGTCTGCGATTTATAGCAAGTAGGCATCTAAATGCAACGAAAAGAACATGCTACAGCCACCAAACATGAAAACAAAATATATGGCAGTGATGTACACAAGATGGTTGACAAAACACTAGCACTGAGCCATAGGCAAATTCATCCATTAAGAGGTTCAAACAAGCATGGCTAAAACGCAAATGCAAAACAGATTTCAGACTTAGTGAAATTAACACTAGTCTGAAATTTCAGATCACGAAGCCCTCTTCGGAGCAGCAAAACAACATGATAGAAAACCTGAACATGACAAGTAAGAACATGGCATGGAGCTACTCAACAAGCTTAACAAAACACCCAAAGTGACCTGGGGCCAAAAGGGTTCACAAAATACTCTACCGAGCTCACGAACATCGCTCGAACACAATCAGTTTTCAGACTTAGTGAAAACTGAGACATGCTGAAATTTAACTCACGAAGGCATGTAAACGAGCTCGATGCACTCACTACGGTGCAAGTCATGGCAAGGAAAGCATATCACCAGCAAGAAGGCACAAAGTGCTAGCTACACATGGCAAGAACGAAGGCATAGCATGCATGGAACGCTAACGGTAGCATCGGCGAAATCGCAAACAAGTTGACGATCTGCCCAGATTAACAATGAAGCAAAAGTTGAGCTCGATTGAGTCAACCTAGAGCACTCCACAAATGCAAACAAAGACATGTATGGATAGAGCATAACATAAATATCAAAACTCCCTTACTGATCATCCTCAAAAGAGGCACGGATCACTAGGAAACAAGCTGGACATATAGCATCATGAACTAAAATATCCCAGACTTAGCGAAAATCGCTAAGTCCCTGAAATCTGCAATCTCAGGTACCTCTCTTCGCAAGCTTGCACAAGACAACACACACATCCTAAAAATGCATGGGTGGCACCTCTGGAAAGAGGACAAAATGCTTCCCAATTCATCCCAAAGGGGCACAGGCATATCATGCACGAATTAAATATAGCAAAAATGACAAAAGTGCATGATGAACTAACGGATCTGCAATTTAACTCACGAAGCCTCCTTCTAACAGCATTTGGGTATCAAGATGACCTCAAATGCAAATGATGCAATGGAATGAAATGATGTACATGTCGAGACGAAGATTTTGATATATCATACGCCCAAAACGGAGCTACGGTTGCAAAGTTACGGGACCTCGAACAGAGCAACATGGATCAAAAATCTAGGGACTTAGAAAAAATCGGAGGGGGGTTAGGGTTTACTGTACACGCGCGGATCTGGATCTGGGCTCGCCGGGGCACGGAAGCCGAGGCGGCGCCGGCGGCGGAGCTCGAGCTCACCGGAGCGGCGGGGTGCGCCGGCGGGGAGGAGGTCGCCGGGGGGGCGGCGCCGGCAAGGAGGCAGCGGAGGGGCGCGGGAGCCGAGGCGGGGAGCGGCCGGGCGGCGAGGTGCCCGCGGCGGCGGCAACCTCCGGCTGGGGCGGCGACGGCGGCCGCGGCGGCGGCCGGCCGGGGAGAAGACGGCGGCGGGGCGCGGGACAGGGCGCGGCGGCGGTTCGGGCCGCGGGGGCCCGCACGGGCCTCGCGGGCCCGCGGGCGGCGGCGAACTGGGGACCGGGCGGCGCCACTAGGAGGCCGACACGTGGCGGCGGACGGGGAGGCCGGACATGTCCGTCGGCGGCGGTTGTGTCCGACGGCGGCCGGAGGAGTTTTTTAGGGTTTCGGGAAGAGGGAGAGATCCGAAAACGGAGGGGTGTATATATAGGCATAGAGGGAGCTAGGAGAGTCCAAATGAGGTGCGGTTTTCGCCCACACGATCGTGATCGAACGCTCTAGGACATGGAGCAGAGTTTGGTGGGTTTTGGGCCAAATTTGGGGGGTGTTGGGCTGCAACACACACGAGGCCTTTTCGGTCCCTCGGTTAACCGTTGGAGTATCAAACGAAGTCCAAATGACCCGAAACTTGACAGGCGGTCTACCGGTAGTAAACCAAGGCCGCTTGGCAAGACTCGGTCCAATCCGGAAATGTTTAAACCCCACACGAGAAAGAAAGGTAGAAATGACCACCGGAGGAGAACGAAACGCCGGAATGCAAAACGGACAACGGGGAAAATGCTCGAATGCATGAGACGAACATGTATGCAAATGCAATGCACGTGATGACATGATAAGAGATGCACGAAAAAGAAAACAACACACGGAGACAAAGACCCAAACCCGAGAAATAAATATAACTTAGCGCCGGAGACGGCAAGAGTTGGATACAAAAAATGGAAAGTATATCTGGGGCGTTACACTCGCACACAAGTTTGCCGGGGGGAAGGAGAAGATAATGGTGTGGACCATGCGTTGTTTAAGGAAGATTTGCCTTACCGGGAAGCAGACGACAGAAAAGCTAAGTTGCCAAAGTCTGAGCAATTAGTTTTAATTTTTTTAAAAGTTATCTTCCTCGAACGACTGTGCTTTGTATGGAAAACCTGTGCGCGGAGGAACCAACTCGTAGCTAGATGCGCCCTTACTTTGTCTCGAGTCCGCTCAACAACTTAAGTGTGCTGCAACTAGTCGCGACAAGGTTTCTTGTCGGAGCGGCACCGCTAGCAGGCTACTGACGTCCCGCACTCAGCGCTCGCGGCTCAGGTGCCTGCGCCGACAAGTTCCCTAAAAGCGTAGGGTAAAAACATACAAAGCAAGGGATCTAGTAAAGGAAATAACATAGCAATCATCATCCAAAATAAAGTTATATTACAAGATAACTTGTCGCAGCTCTAACACATTGTTCCCATGACATGACTAGCAGCGACAAGGAAAAAGATAAAACGGGCGGCCTAGTCTACGCGATCGCCCTCAACCCTCTTGATCCTGCTCACCTTGTCCACAATGGGTGCGAGAAGGGCCTTGAGCGCTTCCAGATCGGCGTCGGGCGGCAGGGATCTGAGGACGTTGGTGAGGTTGAGGCCCGGGTTGCGGAAAGCCACCTTCACCAGCACCTTCTGAAGAACTCCCGCGCAAATCTTGCGCGACTCATCGGCCAGCTGCTTTGGGATCTTCTCCCGAAGCCGCTGGAGGGCCGTCGCCACGCCCTTAAAGAACAAACTAAGCTTGGCGCTGGGTTGGAGATGCTCGTCGGAAGAGTACCCGATGTCTTCCATCCCAAACTGCGCCAACTCCCCGTCGATGACTGCGGCGATATTCACCAGACCCTCGGTCCAGTGCTCCACCGTCTCCCTGAACGAGTTCTGGGTGACGGCAATGCTCGCCAGCAGTGCCTCATCGGCCTTGATCTTCTCCGACAAGGTCACCTCTCGCTCCTTGGCGGCGTCCAGCGTCTGCGTCAGTGTGGCCAGCTTCAGCTCGAGATCTGCGTTGGAGTCCTTGGCGGCGCTGAGATCCTTGCTCCTCTCCGCGATAAGACCTTGCAGCTCACTTTGGGCAGCAGCATCCTTCTCGCGCTCGCGCTTGAGCGCGACGAGCTCCTCGCCACTCGTCCTAAGATTGGCCTCCAACTGTGCCACTTTTACCTCCAGCTCTTTCTTGGCGGCCTCGGCAGCCGTGGCAGCATCCCTCGCTTCTTGGAGAGCACCGCCAATTGCTTGCTCCCGCGCGGCGAGCTCTTCCTCGTGGCTGTCAAGGTTCACCTTGCGCTACGCCAACTCTCCCTCCCGCGCAGATAGCCTCTCAGCAGCAAGCCGCTGCTACTCTTCAACCTCAGCCTTCGCGAGGAGGAAAGCCTTCCTCTCCTCAGCGACTTGCTCCCGCTCCTCCGCCAAGCTCCGGAGAGTTTCCTGCCTGAGATCCTGGAGCTCCTCCGCACGCTTTTCAATATCGACTCCCGCCCTCGCGACAAGCGCTTCTCGGGAGGCCAACTTGGCTTGTCGGGCGCGGTAGAGCGACGTCAGCTTCTGCAGCAGCCGCTCCTCTTCGGGCTCCTCGCTGCTGCTTGGCTTGTCAAGCAGCGCCAATCCGGCGGAAGCGAGCACCTCTCCGTCAAAGGTTTCTCCCTCGACTGGCGCCCTGGAGCTTGAAGCCTAGGGGAGCTTGATGAAGACGCCATCGCCGGCCTTCAGGTAGGCGCCGGGCTGGGGCTCCTCGGAGTCTGGCTCTGCGGCAGCGGCGGGAGGATCGGCGGTCGGTGCAGCGCCTGGTGCTCCTGCGGCCTCAGGGCCGTCAGTACGATCGTCGGATCCCTCGCCGGCTTCTGCGGCGGCAGCCTTGGCGGCCTCTTCGCCGGTGGGTTCATCAGCGCTGGCCTCTCCTTCAGCGGCTTCGGTCTCCATCGGCTCAGTGGCGGATGGATCTGAAGAACTAAGAATGGAGAGGAATCAAGCAAATATGCAAAAACAAAGTCAGAAGAACAAAAACCCAAGGGCAAGTTTTTAGGCAAGTGGATTACCTGTGATGGGATCTGCGGTCGCGGTCTCAGCCGCCGGAGGATCACTGGTGTCATCCCTTGCCGGAGAATTGGCCCTTGCCGGAGAGTGCTCCCTTGCCGGAGAGCGCTCCCTTGCCGGGGACTCCACCCTTGGCGGCGTAGTCGAAGCAGATGGCGCTTCGGGGGCGGCTTCCGGGCCCTCCCGGTGAGGCTACTCTGCTCCTACACAAATTCAACAATCAAGATGTCAGTAAGAGGAAAGAGCCACCATGAGCGCCTGTCAGCAAGAAGTAAAAATGATGTACTTACGCTGGGGGCTGCGCTGGGGGCTGCTCTGGGGAGTAGTTGTCGGGTCCGTCAAGGTGGGCTCAGGCACGCCCCCTGCTGAAACGGTGGGATCGTCTTCGATGACGATCACCGAGGCCTTGGCCCTCTTCGCCGCTCTCTGGGCCAGCGTCCTGAAAAAGAATGGATTCAGATCGAAGCAAGTCAGATGCAGAATGAAAACGACAAGATTGAAGAACTACGAGGACAGCAAGAAAGCTTACTCTTCTTCTTCGTCATCGGAGCTGAGCGCGGAGAGATCGAAGTCCGACTCCCCTCCGGTGCGACAAAGCGGAGAAGTGGGCTCCCTTGCCCGCTTGGCGGGGGCGGTGGCAGTGGACCGGGAAGGTCCCGCTCCGGTTGCCGCAGCGGCGTGAGGTGCTCCCGCGGCAACGGAGCTTGCCGCGGTAGAGCGTGTCGCGTGGCTCGGCGGCTGTTGACCCGTCTGCCGCCCCGCTACATCCCCGGCCCTGCGGAGACGCCTTCTTGGTGCAGCCAGGGGCTCCACTTGTGGCAGGTTGTTTGAAGGCTCTGGCTCTTCCTCGCCGGGCTCGCTCGGCTCGGCTTCGGGGCCGGCAAGATCTTCCTCGCCGACGAACTCCTCGCGCTCGGCAAGGCTTGCCGCCTCTGCTGCCTCTGCCTCCGCCTCGGTGAACCCGGACTCGCCCGCGGCGGCTGCTGCCGTGGCCTCTTCCGCCCTAGTGGCGATGCGCTGCAGCTCTGCGTCGGTGGTGTCACGGGTGAGGCTCCTCTGCTCGTCGGCGCGGATCGGCACTTCCTCCAGGCTGTCGAAGAACGCCCGCACGACGTCATCCGCCGGCTCTTGCCAAGTTGGGGCGATTCCGTGAGAGTCGCACAACGGCATCATCGCGCGGATCCGGTCAAGTGAAGAATTGTTGCACAACGGAACGACGCTCCTCGGCAACAGAAATGGGTGCTGAGGGTCGCGTTTGAACAGCTCCAGGAGCATCGCATCCGACTCCAGGACGGTGAAATTGAAGTTTAGGCCCGGGCGCAGCCTCATGATGTCCGCCGAGTTCTTGAACGCCCAGGCAGGCCTCCCTCTCTCCTGCAGGGGGGCGATGCGGCGGCGAAGGAAATCTGCGCCGACAGCGCCTACAGTGAGCCCGGCAAGCCTAAGGCGAAGAATTCGGGTGACGGCGATCTTCAGCATGTCATCTTCCGGGGCCAGGTTGCTCCAATCGTTGCCGCGTACTATCAGGGCTTGGCGCACGGCAGTGAACGGCTGCGGGTTCTCCTCAACAATCCAACACCACTCCGCTCTCCACTCCTCCCATTTCCTGGGAAGCTCGCCCTCCAGATACGCTTCCTTCTTGCCGACTCTCGAGATCCAGGCGATCCCTCCGGCAAGCGGCTCTCCTCTCTCGACCCGAGGCATGAAGAAGTGGCGGAAAAGGGCTACATTGGGGTGGACTCCGACAAAGTTTTCGCACAGATGTGCGAAAACCGCCATGGTCAGGACGGCGTTGGGGGTGAAATCTAGGAGGCGGAGCCCGTATGTGTTCATGATATCACAGAAGAACTCCGAGAAGGGCGGGCAGAGCCCACAGTAGAAGAACAATGCAAAGAACGGGTACCCGGTTGGAGCCAATTCCGATGCGGCGGCCAGAAGTACCCTCGTGCGCGGGTGCGCCCGCGTCTCCGTCGACCAGAAAAGGTAGTAGTGCTCCCTCAGCTCCTTGGCGTCGAGCTGAGGGGGGGAGATGGCCCGCTCCTTCCACAGCGCCGCGAGCCGCTGCGCCTCGGCCGACTTCACGCCCTTCCCCTTGTCGGCTTTCGGGGCCATGGCGGAGGTGGCGGGGGAGGTCGACGGCGTTGGTGGTGCTGGTGGCGACGGGGGGCGGAGCGCTGCTCTCTTTCGGCTTTGAGAAGAAAGGGGGAGCGGCGGAGATTTTCGAGGTCGAAGTAACAAACGGCGAAGTGGGGAAACTGCCCCTGTTTCCCCTGCTTATAAAGAGGGAGGGGGCAGACGTTTCGCCCCTCCGAATAAAGAAACCTCCCACGATCTCTCCCATGATGCCGCGTTCAGCGCGTGCCGTTGGGGGAGGGCGCGGTGGATACGGAGCAAGATTCGGTGTTACCGGGCCGCACGTGCCCGTGCCCTGTTTTGGGCCTGGCCCAACAGCACTCGGCACCGTGTGTGGCCCAGGCCTAGGGGCTCCTGTCGGTGTACTAGAATAGGGGTACCCTGGTACCCCGAACTTGTGCACAGGCAGTTGCAGCGCCCTGCGGCAAGGGCTTGCCGAGTGACCGCCAAGATACTCCGTGGCTCCTTTGGGGCCATTGAAGAACAAAGTATTCAAGTCAAGAGGACAAGGCCCCGGCAAGAGGAGCTTGCCGGGAAGGCCAACCGAGGCATCTCGAGGAACTTGCCGCGACGCACCGCGCGTCCCGGCAAGGCCCGGCTAGCGACAAGCTTCCGGGCGCGACAAGACCACGACCGCGGCAAGGCGCTTGCCGCGGCAAGCGGCCACTCTGTGCCCACGCTCCAGCGCATCCACCAACGTGTCGCCTTGGGGGCCTCTCCAGGCGCGCGTGGAGGAGAGCTGTGCAGCCAGCGGTGCGCGGAGGCATGCGACGCTGACAAGATCGCCGTCGTGGCGAACGGTGGCGCCCCTAACGGTCCTTTTCTGCACTGTTTGGGCGACACAGACGGGCATTTAATGCCCTTGTCCCCTGCCGTCAGGGTTAGGTAGAGTACACTGTGCAAGTAGCTGTACCAACTACCTCTCTTTTTACGTTTTTACCCTTCTCTGCGTTGCCACCTGTCGGTGACCCCTGGTGCATATAAAAGGAGGCCCATGCGCAATGTAGAGGGGGTTCACAAGTTCAGCTGGCTCGAATCATTTCGAAGCTAGGAAAACACTTAGCTCTCTTGAGCAAGAACACAATACAATCAGACAAGCAGCAGTAGGAGTATTATCTCTCCGGAGAGCTCCGAAGCTGGGTAAACTGCTCGTGTGCTTCGCCTTGATCTGCTCTTCGTGCGACCTCCGCCCCCCGCCGAACCGAAAGGGGCTCGGTCCGCCGGTCCCATAGGTGTTCATGGATCAGTTTCCCCGACATACGCGCATGCTCCTAGGGGGATATATTGGTAGGAAAAGACCATCGCTCGTCCCCGACCGCCACTCATAAGGAAGACAATCAATAAATAAACCATGCTCCGAGTTCATCACATAACGGTTCACCATACGTGCATGCTATGGGAATCACAAACTTCAACACAAGTATTCTTTAAATTCACAACTACTCAACTAGCATGACTCTAATAGTATCACCTTCATATCTTGAAACAATTATCAAGCATCAAACTTATCTTAGTATTCAACACACTCAAAAGAAAGTTTCACATATCTTGAATACCAAGTATATTAACATTAAGCAAATTACCATGCGATTAACAACTCTCAAAATAATCTAAGTGAAGCATGAGAGATCAAGTTTCTTAAAAAAAATCCACCACCGTGCTCTAAAAGATCTAAGTGAAGCACTAGAGCAAAAATTATCACGCTCAAAAGATATAAGTGAAGCACTATGAGCAAACTGTCAAGCTCAAAAGATATAAGTGAAGCACATAGAGTATTCTATAAAATTTCAATTCATGTATGGCTCTCTCAAAAGGTGTGTACAACAAGGATGATTTTGGTAAACTAACAAGCAAAGATGAAAATAATACAAGACGCTCCAAGCAAAACACATATCATGTTGGTGAATAAAAATATAGCTCCAAGTAAATTACCGATGGAAGTGGACGAAAGAGGGGATGCCTTCCGGGGCATCCCCAAGCTTTGACTTTTTGGTGTCCTTGGATTATCTTGGGGGTGCCATGGGCATCCCCAAGCTTAGGCTCTTGCCACTCTTTGTTCCATAATCCATCAAAAGAATTCATCCAAAACTTGAAAACTTCACAACACAAAACTCAATAGAAATCTCATGAGCTCCGTTAGAGAAAGAAAACAAAAGACTACTTTAAGGTACTGTAATGAACTCATTATTTATTTATATTGGTGTTAAACCTACTGTATTCCAACTTGTCTATGGATCATAAACTATTTTACTAGCCATAGATTCATCAAAATAAGCAAACAACACACACAAAACAGAATCTGTCAAAAACAGAACAGTCTGTGGTAATCTGTAACTAACGCAAACTTCTGGAACCCAAACAATTCTACCAAAATTAGACGATCTGGGAATTGTTTTTATTGATCAGCATAAAAAATAATAAACGAAAAAGCACATTCCTGTGATTTTTAACAATTCGGGCACTGAGCGCAAAGATTCTGGAAATTACAGCAAGATCAAATAACTATCTTCCAAGAAGATCTAATAGGTTTAACTTGGCACAAACACTAATTAAAAGATAAAACCACATCTAAACAGAATCTAGATGGATTATTTATTCCTAAACAGAAGCAAAAACAAAAAACCAAAAATAAAATTGGGTTGCCTCCCAACAAGCGCTATCGTTTAAGGCCCCTAGCTAGGCATAAAAGCAAGGATAGATCTAGGTATTGCCATCTTTGGTAGGCAATCCATAAGTGGCTCTCATGATAGATTCATATGGTAATTTTATTTTCTTTCTAGGAAAGTGTTTCATGCCCTTCTTTAAGGGAAATTGGAATCTAATATTTCCTTCCTTCATATCAATAATTGCACCAATCGTTCTAAGGAAAGGTCTACCAAGAATAAAAGGACATGAAGGATTGCAATCTATATCAAGAATGATAAAATTTACAGGCATATAATTCCTATTTGCAACAATAAGAACATCATTAATTCTTCCCATAGGTTTTTTAATAGTGGAATCCGGAAGATGCAAGTTTAGAGAGCAATCATCAAAATCACGGAAGTCTAGCAAATCACATAAAGTTTTGGGAATAGTAGAGACACTAGCACCCAAATCACACAAAGCATGAAACTCAAAATTTTTAATTTTAATTTTGATAGTAGGTTCCCATTCATCATGGAGTTTCCTAGGGATAGAAACTTTCAACTCAAGCTTTTCTTCATAAGATTGCATCAAGGCATCAACAATGTGTTCGGTAAAGGCCTTATTTTGACTATAAGCATGAGGAGAATTTAACACGGATTGCAACAAGGAAATACAATCTATTAAAGAGCAATTTTCATAATTAAATTCCTTGAGATCCAAAATAGTGGGTTTAGCAATATCTCGATTTTTATTTCTTTCAATCCCACTTTTATCAATTTCATCATCAAGATCTAAAAACTCAGAATTCTTAGAACGCCTTCTAGGTAAAGGAAGATCATATTAAGTTTCATCAAGATTCATATTGCAAATCAAAGATTTAATAGGGGACACATCAATAACTTTTAGATCTTCATCTTGATTTTCATAGGGATTAGAAGAACATGCTTTAATAAAGGCATCTTTGGAAGCACGCATCCTAGCGGTTCTTTCTTTGCACTAATCAATGGAAATTCTCATAGCTTTGAGAGACTCATTGATATCATGCTTAGGAGGAATAGATCTAATCTTTAAAGAATCAATCTCGAGAGAAATTCTATCAACGTTCCTAGCCAAATCATCAACTTTAAGCAATTTCTCTTCAAGCAAAGCATTAAAATTCTTTTGTGAATTCATAAACTCTTTAACACTACTCTCAAATTCAGAGGGCATCTTATTAAAATTTCCATAAGAGTTGTTGTAGGAATTTCCATAATTATTAGAAGGATTACTAGGATAAGGCCTAGGATTAAAATTCCCTCTATACGCGTTGTTACCAAAACTATTCCTACCAACAAAATTCACATCCATAGAATCATTATTATTCTCAAGCAAAGTAGATAAAGGCATATTATTGGGATCAGAAGAAACACTCTTAGCAAATAAATTCCTAAGTTCATCCATCTTTTCACTCAAAACATTGATTTCTTCTATAGCATGCATCTTTTTATTAGTAGTACTTTAAGTATGCCATTGAGAATAATTGACCATAATATTATCTAGGAGTTTAGTAGCATCTCCTAAAGTGATTTCCATAAAAGTGCCTCCCGTGGCCAAATCTAAAAGATTTCTAGAAGCAAAATTCAATCCAGCATAAAAATTTTGTATAATCATCCACAAGTTCAAACCATGAGTAGGACAATTACGTAGCATCAATTTCACTCTCTCCCAAGCTTGTGCAACATGTTCATGATCAAGTTGCTTGAAATTCAGGATGTCGTTTCTAAGAGAGATAATCTTAGCGGGAGAAAAATACTTAGAGATAAAAGCATCTTTGCACTTGTTCCAAGTATCAATACTATTTTTAGGCAAAGATGAAAACCATGCTTTAGCACGATCTCTAAGCGAAAAAGGAAATAGATTCAATTTAACGACATCATTATCGACATCTTTTTTCTTTTGCATATCACATAAATCAACGAAGCTATTCAGATGAGTAGCGGCATCTTCACTAGGAAGGCCGGCGAATTGATCTTTCATAACAACATTTAACAAAGCAGTATTAATTTCACAAGATTCAGTATTGGCAAGAGGAGCAATCGAAGTGCTAAGGAAATCATTATTATTGGTATTGGTGAAGTCACACAATTTGGTAGCATCTTGAGCCATCGCGACGAACAAGCAAACTAACACACGAGCAAACAAACGGACGAGGGAAAAGGCAAAGGAAAAAGAGGAGGAGATTGGGAAATAGAGGGCGAATAAAACGGCAAGGGTGAAGTGGGGGAGAGGAAAACAAGAGGCGAATGGCAAATAATGTAATGCGAGAGATAGGGATTGTGATGGGTACTTGGTATGTTGACTTTAGCCTAGGCCTCCCCAGCAATGACGACAAAAATCCTTCTTGCTACGTCTTGAGCTTGCATTGGTTTTCCCCGAAGAGGAGAGGATGATGCAGCACAGTAGCATAAGTATTTCCTTCAGTTTTTGAGAACCAAGGTATCAATCCAGTAGGAGGTCACGCGCAAGTCCCTCGTACCTGCACAAAACGATAGCTACTCGCAACCAACGCGATTAGGGGTTGTCAATCCCTTCACGGTCACTTACGAGAGTGAGATCTGATAGAGATAATATTTTTGGTATTTTTGGTATAAAGATGCAAAGTAAAAAGTAAAAGCAAAGCAAGTAAATAAAGTGATGGAGGTTAATATGATGAGAATAGACCCGGGGGCCATAGGTTTCACTAGTGGCTTCTCTCAAGAGCATAAGTATTCTACGGTGGGTGAACAAATTACTGTTGAGCAATTGATAGAATTGAGCATAGTTATGAGGTTATCTAGGTATGATCATGTATATAGGCATCACGTCCGAGACAAGTAGACCGAAACGATTCTGCATCTACTACTATTACTCCACTCATCGACCGCTATCCAGCATGCATCTAGAGTATTAAGTTAAAAACAGAGTAATGCCTTAAGCAAGATGACATGATGTAGAGGAATAAATTCATGCAATATGATAAATACCCCATCTTGTTATCCTCGATGGCAACAATACAATACGTGCCTTGCAACCCTTTCTGTCACTGGGTAAGGACACCGCAAGATTGAACCCAAAGCCATGCACTTCTCCCATTGCAAGAACTACCAATCTAGTTGGCCAAACCAAATGGATAATTCGAAGAGACTTGCAAAGATAACTCAATCATACATAAAAGAATTCAGAGAAGATTCAAATATTATTCATAGATAAGTTGGATCATAAACCCACAATTCATCGATCTCAACAAACACACCGCAAAAAGAAGATTACATCGAATAGATCTCCACAAGAGAGGGGGAGAACATTGTATTGAGATCCAAAGAGAGAGAAGAAGCCATCTAGCTACTAGCTATGGACCCGAAGGTCTGAAGTAAACTACTCACACTTCATCGGAGGGGCTATGGTGTTGATGTAGAATCCCTCCGTGGTAGATGCCCCCTCCGGCGGAGCTCCGAACAGGCTCCAAGATGGGATCTCATGGATACAGGAAGGTACGGTGGTGGAATTAGGTTTTTGGCTCCCCCTTTGTGTATTAGGGGTACGTAGGTATATATAGGCAGAAGGAGTACGTCGGTGGAGCATTAGGGGGCCCACGAGGTAGGGGGGGCACCCAGGGGGCGCGCCCTCCACCCTCGTGACCGCCTCTGGTGCATCTTGGAGTAGGGTCCAAGTCTCCTGGATCATGTTCAGTGAGAAGATCATGTTCCCGAAGGTTTCATTCCGTTTGGACTCCGTTTGATATTCTGTTTCTTCAAAATACTGAAATAGGCAAAAAATAGCAATTCTGGGCTGGGCCTCCGGTTAATAGGTTAGTCTCAAAAATAATATAAAAGTGGAAAATAAAGCCCATTATAGTCCAAAACAATAGATAAAGTAGCATGGAGCAATCAAAAATTATAGATACATTGGAGACGTATCAGCGGTCGATTGGATTATGTGTGTTGTGTTACAGGGGGTCCGAACCCTTGTCCCAGAGGAGGGGGGTGGCTTATATAGAGTGCGCCAGGACCCCCACCCACCTCCATTACAAGGGGCTTAATGGACATAAAGTAAGGGCGTTACTGTTAACGGCAGTCTTAAATACTCTTAATGCTCATGAAGACTAAGGAGTGAATGTCCGTCCGTTGTGTGTTCTTACGACTCCCGGTCTTCAATATAGCCGAGTGATTCCCCATATGGTCGAGTGACGGTAGAGAATGATGGTCGAATGATTAGGTCGTCGAGTGGATTCTTGGTCTTCTTATCTTCTGGGGTAGTGACCTTGGGTAGGACGTGTAGGTCATGCCTATGACCCTACCCCAAGTCTGTATCCTCATCAGTAGCCCCCGAATGGATTGAGGTGCGAGTGCAAAGTACGCTGAAATTGAACCTGTTCCGAGCTTCGGGACCTCGCGAGTGCTTTCTGCAAGTCCGAACGCCTGCGTCGGTATTTCGGTGTCGACTCAGTCGCCTTGATCCATTCACTGGATAGTCGAGTGAACTGGTGATCTCATGTGTCGAGTGCTGTGTTGGAGCGCGGGATCGTGGGTGCGATTGCCTATAATGTATCCTGGATTTCGCGGGATACGAAATTTCGGGGAAGTGCGCTGGACGGGGAGTGCCGAAGTGGGTAGATCGGATAAATAGTGATTCATCGATTCCCGTGCATCCTTTTTGCCATGTACGCACATGCGCGACTATTGCAGGATTTGACGGGATCGCCTGGTCCCACGCGTCAGTCACTCGAAAACAATCCCTTATAAGGTGACCGGACCGAGGCATCTGCACTATGCACATCTTCTCTTCCTTCTTCTCTCTTCGCTTCTCCGCCGCACCTTACTCTTCCGCTCTGACACCGCTGCCCCGTCGCCATGGTGAAGGACAAGAAGGCGGCGCTAGAGCGCGCAAAGAAGACGAGGGAGGTGGCGAAGGGCAAGAAGCAGCAGTGTGGGTCATCGTCGCGCGTAGGGCTGCCGCCGAGCTAGATCCAGGGCGATTGGATCCGGTCTTCGATTCGGCAGGTGGACCTGGACGAGTTGGCGGAGTCGGGGTTAATCGCCAAGGGAGCGGCGAGGCTGCCGGAGGGGGAGATGAGTCCTCAGCCTCGACCGGGTGAGTGCGTTCTGCTTGCCACCCACGTCGACCGCGATTTTTCGCTTCCCCCGCATCCTTTCTTCCGAGGGTTCCTGAACTTTTTCGGTGCTCAACTCCACCATTTCTCTCCCAACACCATCACATATTTAGCTGCTTTCGTGTCGATGCGCGAGCACTTCTTGGGGTGTCTACCGCACTGGGGTCTTTTCAAACACATCTTCACCATTCATTCCCAATCGATAAAAAAGGTGAAGTCGAGTGACTCGAAAACCCATGTCATCCAGATGTGTGGGGGTTTAGGTATCCAAAAGAGGAAAGGGAGTGCCTTTCCTGCCATGACTCTTCCTGACTCCGTTAGAGGCTGGCAGTCGACTTGGTTCTATTGCCAGGATGCTGCAGCTCCAGGTCAGTCGACCAGCCTTCCCCACTTCTGTTTGACCGAGTCCAGACTCCTGCTCCACTAAAAGAGACTGCTGACGAGACCATGGAGACGAGGATGTTGGTGGACAGGGTGTTTCAGCTTATCAATGATGGTGTTACGGGTCTGGATCTGTTGGAGGTGTTCCTCAGTCGACGCATCCAGCCTCTCCAGGCCCGCGATCACCCGATGTGGCTGTATTCCGGACCGGATGACACCACTCGGGTCCATCCAGAAGAAGTGCCATATGAAACAGTAGCTTTGTGGCCGACGAGCATCACAAGCAATCAGGACAATCCCAGAGGATCTAGGCGAGTTGTTCCCTTTAGCAGCGTAAACCCACCCGACAAGGTATGCCTTTTGTTCCGACTGCTTCTCATTCATGCTCCGACTGCACTTGATATTGACCGACTCTCGTTCGACCAATTTGTTCTGCAGGTGTTCACCGAGATGCATTCAATGCCCAATGGTGAACAAGCTTTGGAACAGGCCCAGGAGAGGAGGACAGCGTGGAAGATAGTGGTGAGTGGGATTCTCAGGGAGACGACGAGGAGGAGGACAGCGAGGAGGAGGACAAGGAGGAGGAAGTCGACTCGCCACCGCGCTCCTAATGTCGATCCAAACAACAGCATGATCTGGCTAGCGGGCGCGGGAAAAGCGTGGGTCCGAGTGCCAATACTCAGAAGCGCACTCGGATGTCGACTCCGGAGCTGACGGAGAAGGTGGCCAAGCAGCCTAAAGTTGCTCCCTCCAAGGCCCGGAAGACATTGCCGCGAATCAAGATGGACGTCCCCGTTGCCTCAGGGTGGGTATCTTGTTTGTGTTTCCGTAAGTCGACTGAAGATTTTCTTGATCTGACCGACCAATTCTTCTGTCCTTCCAGCCCCACCTCTGTTGCCACTGACATGGACATTGACAAGGCACCAGGAGATGAAGAGTCCACCTCATGAGCTGGTAAGTTCGTTCAACCAAGTTCTGTTTAGTCGAGTGGATGGTCAATTGACTGAAAATTTGATACTTCTCTTCTTATGTAGCTCCGCAAGATATCATTGTGCTTCCTGATGACGAAGAAGAAGAAGCGCCTCTACAGGCAAGGAGGAAGAAGAGTGGAGGATCAAGAAGGAGGAAGCTTGAAGTCCAGGTCCCTCAGTCGACACTGGCGCCTGAGGCGATAGTCCGGACCAACGTCACATTCGCTTACCCGTTGACGACTGATCGTCCGTCGGGGTCGACTGCACAGACACCTGCTGCACCGATGCAACTCCACTCATCTGACCCGGCAACTACTTTGACCCCTATGGACCCATCCCTCTTTGCTACATATCAGACTCCAGACGACTCGCCGGGTGCCGCTAGGGAAGCTCTTCGCCAGGCGAATCTTGTCATGGAGCAGGTGAAAGTGATGCATGAAGCCAATCAGATAGCTTACAACGCCAGCACTGCCCTTCAGACCAATGTTCAGGTCAGCAAAATTCTGACTGAACTTTTGAATGTCACTTTATATCTGATCACCCACTAGGTGTTCCTTCGTTTGGAACTCGGGAAATCTTCAATTTTGCACTTTTCGAATCAGTGGGGGCACGTCGAGTGCACCCACTGGGTGTAGTCCCCGAGACCACAGTTGGCTGCTGGTAGTCGACTAAGGTCTAATGACGTATCTCTCTTTTTTTTGAACTCATGCTGAGTATTGATCTGATCCGGTGGGGGCACGCTAAGTGCACCCACTGGGTGTAGTCCCCGAGACTACTGTTGAATATTTGATTCGGCAACAGTCTTAGAGTAGTTCTTTTCCCTCACTGTTGCTTGCATCTGTTGACTGACATGTCTGTCTTTCTGGCTGCAGAGGTCTTGTGATCTTGGAGCTCGGCTCACTGAGTTAAAGAAGAAGCATATCAGTGTTGAACTTGACTTCGAACTTGCGAAGAAGAATCTGAAGACTGCCCAACAAGAAACGGCCATCATGGGAGGTGATCACTCGACCATTTTGTCTATTTTGTAGCTTCACACTTCGCGCTGGTTTTTCTTCCAGTCTCTTTGAACCGAGTGATTTCACACAAGCAGATGTGCGTAGTGAAAATCGTCAACTTCAGTCTCGTCTGAAGAGTGTTGTTTCTTTAGAGAGGATGAAGGAGGCTTTGGAGCAGAAGGATCTCGATCTGGCAGCCACTCAGAAGGAAGAACGCGAGAAGACGAAGCTCGCGGACCAGAAGCTGGCTTCAGTCGGCAAATTGGAGGAGGAGAACACGAAGCTGAAGACTACCATCTTGGACGTTAATCGAGAAGTCGAGCAGCTGAAGAAAGACAAGGAGAATCTAACCACTGAAGTCGGTGGCCTCAAGACCAAGACGGACAAGCTGGAGTCCCATCTGGAGCAACTCGCCGCCAAACTTGTTCTAAAGCTTGAAGGTATGATCAGTCGACTGCGATTAATTTGTTGCCGATTGAACTTTGTTGTCATGCCGTCGACTCATTACATTTTCGCAATGGGACAGAGCCGTGTCAGGATTTTGAGGCTGAAACTGGGCGGGTGGAGACGGGTCTCGACCCCATCAACTGTCCTGTGAAAGATGATGCCGCAATGAATCTTCTCCTATTGGAGTCGCGCTTAGATGGTGCGATTGGTTATCTTGCTCGGCTGAAGGCGGCTATGGCCCAAGTGGATGCTGAACTCTGGCCTCGGGTGGAAATGTCCCAAGACCTCGAGTCCTTGATGACTTGACTAAATCAGATTCCAGGCCGAGTGCAGGAGTGGAAGAAATCTTCATCCCGTTGTGGTGCCGATGCCGCCTTGTCTTTGGTCCGAGTGCACTGCAAGGAGGCTAAGGAAGACAAACTGGCAGCTCTCAAAGTGGCAAACACTAAGAAGCACTCCTTCTAGGACTTCATGGACACCTTCCTTGAGGCAGCCATTCACATCGCCGACAGCATTGACCTCGATAGCTTCTGCGACCCAGCCAGTCCTTCTCCCGCCGAGTGATTAAAAAAAATTATGCCACACTTTTATTTTCCTCGGAATTCCAAGTGAATTTGTAATCGTTAAAACTCCTTCAGGCCTGATGCCCGAGCACTTTATTCTGCGGTTAAGAAACTTTGGATTTATCATCTCATATATTGCGTCTGTCTTTGAACGAAATTCGTTTTTCTGTTGAATTGTTGTTTGTTTGCTTGATGCAGCTTCTGGAGAAGAATGGTCAGTCGACCGATCGGGTGATCCTTGAGCAACATTGATCAGCTCATCAGCAAGGCATTCAGCAATGGTCTTGACATTCCAGTCGACTGATCGGGCGATCCTTGAGTAGCATTGATCAGCTCATCAGCAAGGCACTCAACAATGGTCTTGACGTTCGAGTCGACCGATCGGGTGATCCTTGAGTAGCATTGATTAGCTCATCAGCAAGATACTCAGCAATGGTCTTGACGTTCCTGTCAACCGGTTGGGTGATCCTTGAGTAGCATTGATCAGCTCATTAGCAAGGTACTCAGCAATTGTCTTGACGTTCCTGTCAACCACCCGGTAAGGTTTTTCAAACTTAGGCGAGCACTGGGCTGAGCCTCCGAGTGGGAGGGTTGCTCACCACTCGGTAGGATTTTTCAAACTTGGGCGAGTACGTGACTGCAGCTAAGCCCCCGAGTGGGAGGGTTGCTCACCACTCGGTAGGATTTTTCAAAATTAGGCAAGCACTGGGCTGCAGCTAAGCCCCCGAGTGGGAGGGTTGCTCACCACTCGGTAGGATTTCTCAAACTTAGGCGAGCACTGGGCTGCAGCTAAGCCTCCGAGTGGGAGGGTTGCTCACCACTCGGTTGGATTTTTCAAACTTAGGCGAGTATGGGACTGCAGCTAAGCCCTCAAGTGGGAGGGTTGCTCACCACTCGGTAGGATTTTTCAAACTTAGGAGAGCACTGGGCGGCATCTAAGCCCCCGAGTGAGAGGCAAACTCATCACTCGGTAGGATTTTTCAAACTTAGGCGAGCACTGGGATGCAGCTAAGCCCCCGAGTGAGAGGGAGACTCATCACTCGGTAGGATTTTTCAAACTTAGGCGAGCACTGGGCTGCAACTAAGCCTCCGAGTGGGAGGGTTGCTCAAACTTAGGCCAGTACGGAACTGCAGCTAAGCCTCCGAGTGGGAGGGTTGCTCACCACTCGGTAGGATTTTTATCACTTAGGCGAGCACTGGGCTGCAGCTAAGCCCCCGAGTGAGAGGCAGACTCATCACTCAGTAGGATTTTTATCACTTCATCTTAGACGAAATAGATTTGCAGCTAAGGTAATTCGTATAAAAGAAATAAACAACAATCATTCGGAAGAAGTAAATTATGTCTTTTGATAGCCAAATTAAAAGGTATTTCTTATTACATGTCATCAGTCTAAATATTTAAGAATAGAAAGGGCGGAGCAGATCCGCATTCCAGGCGCGTGGCTCATCTTTATTATGTTCAACGTTGAAGAGACGGTATGCTCCGTTATGGAGCACCTTGGTGATGACGAAAGGGCCTTCCCAAGCAGGAGCGAGCTTGTGAGGTCTTTGCTGGTCCACTCGAAGAACCAGGTCTCCTTCTTGAAATGCTCGACCCCTCACGTTTCTAGCGTGAAATCGACGCAAGTCTTGCTGATAAATGGTCGACCGGATCAAGGCCATCTCTCTTTCTTCTTCTAGGAGATCGACTGCATCTTGCCGATCTTATTCTGCTTCTTCTTCTGAGAAGAGTTCGACTCGAGGTGCATTGTGGAGCAAATCACTGGGGAGCACGGCTTCAGCTCCGTAGACTAAGAGGAATGGAGTCCTTCTAGTCGACCGGTTAGGGGTTGTCCTCAACCCCCACAGTACGGATGGGAGCTCATCGACCCAAGCTCCTGCTGCATGTTTTAGGTCACGCATCAACCGAGGCTTAAATCCTTTGAGAATCAATCCATTTGCCCGCTCGGCCTGCCCATTTGACTAAGGATGAGCGACCGAAGCGTAGTTGATTCTTGTGCCTTCGGAGGCACAAAAGGCTTTGAGTTCTTCAGAATCGAAGTTCGAGCCGTTATCCGTGATGATGCTGTGCGGGATGCCATATCTTAATATAAGTTCTCTAATGAAACTCACAGCTGTGCTTGCTTCAAGGCTTTTGATGGGCTTGGCTTTGATCCACTTGGTGAACTTGTCGACTGCTACCAGCACATGAGTAAATCCACTCCTTCCTGTCCTCAGAGGTCCAACCATGTCCAGTCCCCAGATGGTGAAAGGCCAGACGAGTGGAATTGTTTTCAGAGCCGACGCAGGTTTGTGAGACATGTTGGAGTAAAACTGGCAGGCTTCACACTTGTCCACTATTTCCTTAGGCATGTCGTTGGCCCGCGGCCAGTAAAATCCGGCTCGGTATGCTTTGGTCATGATTATCCGAGAGGACGCATGGTGACCACAGGTCCCCGAGTGAATATCATTGAGGATCACTTGACCTTCCTCTGGCGTGATACACTTCTGGCAAACTCTGGTTGCACTTTCTCTGAACAACTGCCCCTTTATCATAGTAAAGGCCTTAGATCGCCGGACGGTCTATCAAGCCTCTTCTTAATCCTCCAGAAGTTCTTTCCTAAGAATGTATGCGATGTACGGCACTGTCTAGTCGGGAGTGATGACCAGAACCTCCATGACTAAGTCGACCACGGCTGGGATTTCAACTTCAGTCGGATCTGTGGCACTCTTGGGTTGTGGCGACTCTTCTGTGAAGGGATCCTCCCGAACCGAAGGTGAATGAATATGTTCTAGAAATACATTGCGGGGAATGGCCTCTCTCTTTGAACCTATCTTCGCCAACTCATCTGCAGCTTGATTTTTCAATCGGGGCACATGGTGAACTTCCAACGCCTCAAACTTCTTTTCTAGCTTCCTAACAGCATTGCAGTAACCAGTCATGGCTAGACTTCTGAGATCCCATTCATTCATCACCTGATTAACCACCAAATCTGAATCGCCATATACCATGAGGCGACGGGCGCTGAGTGAAATGGCCATACGCAACCCATATAAAAGTGCTTCGTATTCTGCTTCGTTATTGGAGGAATCAAAATGAATCTGGAGAACATAGTTGAGCTTGTCTCCACGGGGGGACACCAATACTACCCCAGCACCTGATCCGTTTAGCATCTTGGAGCCATCGAAGAACATAGTCCAATGTTCCGAGTGAACCTGAGTCGGTAGTTGCTACTCAATCCACTCGGCAAGGAAATCCGCGATTGCTTGGGACTTGATAGCTTTCTTTGCCTCAAAATTGATGTCCAGTGGAAGGAGTTCAATCGCCCATTTTGCTACTCGACCAGTTGCGTCTCTGTTATTCAGAATCTCATACAACAGTGCGTCGCTGATGACTGTAATAGAGTGATCAGAGAAGTAATGTGCAACCTTCTTCATGGTAATGTAAATTCCATAGACAAGCTTCTGATAATGAGGGCATCATTGCTTGGGCGGAGTTAAAACTTCAGAGAGATAATAAACTGGGCATTGAACCTCATAAGCTTTTCCTTCCTCTTCTCGCTCGACCGTGAGTACTGTACTGACAACTTGTCCAGTGGCTGCAATGTAAAGCAGTAAAGGCTCTTTGCTGATTGGCGCAGCTAGCACCGGCTGGGTGGAAAGCAGAGCTTTGAGCTCTACAAACGCTGCATCAGCTTCTTCAGACCACTCGAACTTATCAGATTTCTTCATCAGTCGGTAAAGAGGCAAGGCCTTTTCACCGAGATGAGAGATGAATCGACTCAAGGCAGCCAAACAACCTGTCAGCTTTTGAACGTCATGCACTCGCACATGGCATTTCATTCGGAGGATGGTATCAACTTTTTCTGGATTGGCATCGATCCCTCATTCGAAAACGAGAAAACCGAGCAACTTTCCTCCTGGAACTCCGAATGTGCATTTTGACGGATTAAGCTTGATATCATACCTTCTTAGGTTGGCAAAGGTTTCTGCGAGGTCAGTCAATAGGTCGGAACCTTTGCGAGACTTGACCATGATGCCATCCATGTACGCCTCCACATTCCGACTGATTTGGGTGAGCAGGCACTTCTGGATCATTCTCATGAACGTGGCTCCGACATTTTTAAGACCAGATGGCATGCTGACATAGCAAAAGCACCTGAATGGAGTGATGAAAGCTGTTTTTATTTCACACCCTGCAGTCGAGTCAACAATCTGATTGATACGGGGGAGAGGGAAATGATCTTTCGGGCAGGCCCGATTGATATGCTTGAAATCAATGCACATGCACAGTGAATCGTCCTTCTTGGGGACCATGACGACATTGGCAAGCCATTCGGAGTGGTAGATTTCACTGATGAATTCTGCTGCCAACAGTCGAGCCACTTCTTCGATGATTGCTTTTCTCTTCTGAGCGGCGGACCGCTGAAGGTGCTCTTTGATGGGTTTTACCTTGGAGTCGACACGCAAACGGTGCTCAGCCAGTTCTTTGGGTACACCTGGCATGTCAGAGGGTTTCCATGCGAAGATGTCCCAGTTCTCACGGAGGAACTGGATGAGCTCTTCTTCCTATTTGCTATCGAGTGTTGTTGATATATGAGTCGGGGCAGCATTGCGGTCGGTCGGGTGAATATGAATCGGCTTTGTTTCACCAGTCGACTGAAATGCAGAGTCTATAACAGGCTTCTTGGCTCGGAGCAAATCACTCGGATCTGCACTCTTCTGATACTCCTGGAATTCAACCACCGCCATCTGTGCATCGGTGATTTTGGAACCTTTCTAGAAACACTCTTCTGCTTTCTGCCGATTTCCAGTGACTGTGATCACACCTTTGGGACCAGGCATCTTCAGCTTGAGGTACACATAGCATGGTTGAGGCATGAAACGTGCGTATGCTGGCCTCCCCAGGATGGAGTGATAAGAGCTCTGGAAATCCACGACTTCAAATATCAAGTTTTCTTTACGAAAATGCTTGGAATCACCGAAAACCACATCGAGAGTGATCTGGCCGAGTGATTTGGCTTTCTTTCTGGGGATAACACCATGAAAGCTCATATTGATCTCGCTAAGCTTGGACATCAGGATGCACATCCCCTTCAAGGTTTCAGCATACAGGATATTCAGACCGCTACCACCATCCATCAGCACTTTAGTCAGTCGAGTGCCACCGACCACCGGGTCGACCACCAGCGCTTGCCTCCCAGGGGTGACTACGCGAGCAGGATGGTCCGACTGGTCGAATGTGATGGCTCTCTGGGACCATTTCAGGTACGTGGTCATCGTCGTCGGAGCGACCATATTCACTTCTCTGTTGATGACCTTCAACCGACTCTTGCTCTCAACATCAGCAAAAATCATGAGAGTGGAATTGACCTTGGCGTAACCGTCATCTTCCTCTTCCTCCTCATCTTTGTCCGACTCTTTGTCCTTCTCATTGGGCTGTTTCTCCCAGAACTGTTGGATTAGGAGTCGACATTGTCGAGTAGTATGCTTTGGGTAAATCGGATACCTTCCTCATCTTTCTTCGTGTGGATGTGACACGGTAAATCCACCACATCATTTCCTGCTTGATCCTTTACCTTCTTAGGAGGCCAGGGCCCCTTAGGTTTTCCCTTAAACTTTCCTTGAGCCACTGCTGCAATCTCACCAGGTGCCGCTGGCTCGGCTTTACGCTTTTGTTTCTGACTGGAACCACCTCCACCGGCCACTTGGCCGACTAGTTTACTCTTCCCGCTACAGAGTCGATCCTCTTCTTCTCCGTTAGCATACCGGGTGGCTATCTCCATCATCCGGGTTAGAGTCATATCCCCAGTCCGACTGAACTTCAGAACCAACTCTCGATACTTGACGCCTTGCTTGAAAGCGCACACTGCCTGATGCTCTGACACATTCTCCACGGTGTGATTCAAAGTGGTCCACCTCTGAATGAATTCCCTCAAAGTCTCATTCGGCTTCTACACACAATGCTGCAAGTCGGGTAGCCCTGCTGGCCGCTAGCACGTGCCCTCAGAGGTTCTTATGAACACTCGAGATAGCTCTTCCCAACTATGAATACTGTCCGGGGACAACTAAGTCAACCACGCGTGTGCCGACCCCTCCAACATAAGAGGGAGATGTTTCATTGCTATCTCATCGTTTCCGCCTCCAATTTGCACAGCCACTCCATAATCTTCAAGCCAAGTTCCAGGCTTGGATTCTCCAGTGAACTTCCTGACTCCTGTTGCCAATCTGAAGTTGGGAGGAATCACTGCGGCCCTGATGGCTCTGCTGAAACACTTAGGGCCTGAAACATGTGACCTGCTGCCACTCGGATGATCTCTGCCCAGGACTTCTCTATGTGCTCTATTCCGGTCGACCAGGCCTTGGACGAGAATGGATCTCGCATCGAAGCCTGGCTCCCTTGGGTCGACTGGAGCTCTGTGCTCGTCCCTGTGACGGCGTCTTTCATCGTTCTATTGAGGCACATACGACGCACTCCTCGGAGGAGGCGTTGGCACTCGACAATGATTGTCATGGTTGAACTGACGATCGTACTGCCCACGTCCTTCACGCCGTGCGGACTATCTTGGGCTATGGGCCGACTGAACTGTATCCGCTGCCACAGATCTGCTGTGTATCCTATTCCGCGACTGAGACACCGCAGAATTCTGCTCTCCTGCTGCTCGGAGCAGGGCCCGGATCTGTTCCAACCCTTGACCAGCCTCTGACTGGGAAGGTTGAATCGACTCCGCAATTCGGGCCGCAGCAGTGAGGTTCTGAATCGGAGTACGGTATACCTTAGGTGGAGGCGGGAAAAGCTACCGTCGACTGGACTTAGGAACTCGTTCCCGGGCTCGCTCGTCGAGAGCGCGCTGCAAGTTCTCAAGTCGAGTGCGCTCAGCCAAATTAGCCAAGCGCGCCTCCTCCAAGGCCCGAGCCTCGGGAGTTTCTCCAAAGATGAGCGTGTGAAGTGCGTCCATGTTGCGACGACAAATATCCTCTCTCTGCTGCGAAGAGAGAGGTTCAGGATGGTACTCGTCGTGGACCCATGATGGATCACCGCCAACCTCTTCGCCGTCCTCACGGCGAAAGTCAGGCGGGCCACGTGGACCATCGACCATCAGGACATCAGCCGCAGGATCACTGCTATCGCACTCGGACGCCGTCTCCGCGGAGCTAGTCGACAGATCGAACAGGCCGTGGAGAGTTTCATCGGGCTCGATTGCCGCAACTTGATGAGTGGACGAACGCCGAGCCACCGCATGCTTCACCCATCGTTGAAGCTGCGACCGACCAGATCGCTTGCAGTGGCGAACAGCGGGGAGGGAAGATGTTGCCGGAGTCGACTGATACTGGGTCGACGGCTGCCAAAGAAGGATGCCATGAACGCACGCGCGAAAGTGCGTCGCTCCTCGGACGGGGAGTGTCTCGAGATCGAGCGGAGCTTTCTAGAGCCACACCGAGTCGTCGGCGACGAAAACGAGCGCGCCGAGACGGATCTCGCGGCCCTCAACCAGCTCGCCGCTAGAAACCATGATGATGATCGGAAAAACTTGCAACTTCACCAACAAGTCGCTAAGACACCTGCCCCATGGTGGGCGCCAACTGTCGTGGTTCTAAGTCTGACAGTAGAAAGGGCATAGGTAAGGAGAGGCAAGATCTTAGCTATGGCGAAGATGTACACACGAGGTTTACGAGTTCAGGCCCTTCTCGGAGGAAGTAACAGCCCTACGTCTTGGTGCCCGGAGGCGGTTGATTGGATTGTGTGTGTTGTGTTACAGGGGGTCTGAACCCTTGTCCTAGAGGAGGGGTGGCTTATATAGAGTGCGCCAGGACCCCCGCCCACCTCCATTACAAGGGGCTTAATGTACATAAAGTAAGGACGTTACTGGTAATGACAGTCTTAAATACTCCTAATGCTCATGAAGACTAAGGAGTGAATGCCCAGCCGTTGTGTGTTCTTCCGACTCCCGGTCTTCAATATAGTCGAGTGATTCCCCATATGGTCGAGTGGCGGTGGAGAATGATGGTCGAATGATTAGGTCGTCGAGTGGATTCTTGGTCTTCTTATCTTCTGGGGTAGTGACCTTGGGTAGGACGTGTAGGTCAGGCCTATGACCCTACCCCAGGTCTGTATCCTCATCAAATACCATGGGCATGGACGGACGCACAGCTAGACCGCGGTGCACAATGCGGCTCAACCGCCCCTGGATCCGCATACCTTCACTTTTTCTCTTTCTTCCAGGTTCTTATCTTCTTGAGGCTTTTCTGATAACCTGATCATCGGACCCATCATGGGACGAATACACCATAGAGGCAAGGAGGTTTGACGTACAAGGGAATCCCCATGTGGTCTCTCCTAACGATCGCTATACTTGTTTTACATACCCGCATGCAGCTCGCTCTTGGTCATGGCATGTTAAATAGCCTTATTTGCTTATCGCATTACTTCTACAAGTACGCTTCGACGTATTAATCAAACTACAATGGAAAATAATTTGCAGCGTCAACTTATTACTTGATTTTTTTTCCTTGTCTTTGTATTTATTATCTATTACTCTGGTATGTATTACTTCGCCATGGGCTTCATTATGCCCCGCAACATGGCAATAAAGTCCGAACACTTTTACAGTATAGTTCAGCACCCGGAATTATAGCATTATATGCATCAGCTCTGAATCATGTCTTTGGTCAATAGTTGGGTTGCCCGGCTCCTGTGCTTACTACCTTACGTTCCGCTATATCGTCTAGGGTAGTAAAGGGAGAACTACTGCGATTGTGTCCCGGTTCTTCCGGACGAGCACCTCAGTAGAGAAAGCCGAAAACTGACTGTCATGATGCGGCGAGAGCTGGTCAGCTGTTCGAGCGGTTTTCAAATCCTTAGAGATTTTTTCCGCTTTATGCGAGGAATCGGTTTTTATCCGATTAGGCGTGTATAGCGCCCCAAGTTCGGCCTTCCAAATACTAGGGGCTGCGCCAAAATTTTCGTTGTCAAACTCCTATGGCTAAGTGAGGGTGATAAAGTCGTATAGTCTGATTGCCTTGTTTGTTGCGTTAAACACCTCCTTTAAGGACCAAAATTTGGAGTAAAGAGTGTTTATATTTATCCCGAACACCCCCGTACTATCTACGTGGGGGCAGAAGCCGACGACTGGCCAACTCTCAGATTTCATAAACGGCCGCACAGGAGGTAAAATTTTAAAACAAACAAGCATTATATTACATAAATATCTTATTTCATATTACAGGGCATGATAACATTGATATATTCATGGGAATATGATATCCTTGGCGATGCCTCCAGGACACTATCAAAATATAGCTCGGGTCGGCGGTGCTCCTTGCCCTCAGGAAGCCCCTCGGTCATCAGCTTCTTGGCATCCATCTTCGCCCAGTGCATCTTGGCGCGGGCAAAGGCCATCCGCGCACCTTCAATGCAGACCGACTGCTTTATGACTTCAAGCCATGGGCAGGCACTCACAAGCCGCTTCACGAGTCCGAAGTAGCTGCTGGTCATGGGCTCGGCAGGCCATAGCCGGACTATTAGGTCCTTCATGGCTAGTTCGGCCGCCTTGTGCAGCTCGACCAGCTATTTCAGCTGGTCGGTAAAGGGCACCAGATATTCTGGTCCAAGGTATTGAGACCAGAATAGCTTCTTCGTAGAGCTCCCTTCTTTGGCTCGATATAACTCTGCGACATCTGATATGCTGCGCGGCAGATCCGCAAACGCTCCTAGAGAGTGATACGTCTCCAACTTATCTATAATCTTTTATTGTTCCATGCTATTATATTACCCCTTTTGGATGTTTATGGGGTTTATTTTACACATTTATATCATTTTTTGGACTAACCTACTAACTGGAGGCCCAGCCCTATTGCTGTTTTATTGCCTGTTTCAGTATTTCGAAGAAAAGGAATATCAAACGGAGTCCAAACGGAATGAAACATTCGGCAGCGTTATTTTTGGGAAGAATATCATCCTAGAGACTTGGAGTTCATGTCAGAAGATCCTCGAGGAGGCCAGGAGATAGCCCCCCCTATTGGGCACGCCCCCCTGTCTCGTGGGCTCCTCGAGCACCTCCCGACCGACTTCTTTCGCCTATATAAGCCTACGTACCCTAAAACCATCGAATATCAAGATAGATCAGGAGTTCCACCGCCGCAAGCCTGTGTAGCCACCAAAAACCTCTCGGGAGCCCGTTCCGGCACCCTGCTGGAGGGGGAACCCATCACCGGTGGTCATCTTCATCATCCAGGCACTCTCCATGACGAGGGGGGAGTAGTTCACCCTCGAGGCTGATGGTATGTACCAGTAGCTATGTGTTTGATCACTCTCTCTCTCTCGTGTTCTCTCTATGGCACGATCTTGATGTATCGCGAGCTTTGCTATTATAGTTGGATCTTATGATGTTTCTCCCCCTCTACTCTCTTGTGATGAATTAAGTTTTCCCTCTTGAAGTTATCTCATCAGATTGAATCTTTGATTTGAGAACACTTGATATATGTCTTGCCGTGTTTATCTGTGGTGACAATGGGATATCACGTGCCACTTGATGTATGTTTTGGTGACCAACTTGCGGGTTCCCCCCATGAACCTATGCATAGGGGTTGGCACACGTTTTCTTGACTCTCCGGTAGAAACTTTGGGGCACTCTTTGAAGTACTTTGTGATGGTTGGATGAATTTGAGATTGTGTGACGCATATCGTATAATGATGCCCATGGATACTTGAGGTGACAATGGAGTATCTAGGTGACATTAGGGTTTTGGTTGATTTGTGTCTTAAGGTGTTAGTATGAACTCTATGATAGATTGAGCTGAAAGAATAGCTTTATGTTATTTTACTACGAACTCTTGAATAGATAGATCAGAAAGGATAACTTTGAGGTGGTTTCGTACCCTACCATAATCTCTACGTTTGTTCTCCGCTATTAGTGGCTTTGGAGTTACTCTTTGTTGCATGTTGAGGGATTGTTATATGATCTATCTATGTTATTATTGTTGAGAGAACTTGCACTAGTGTAAGTATGAACCCTATGCCTTGTTTCCTATCATTGCAATACCGTTTACGCTCACTTTTATCATTAGTTACCTTGCTGTTTTTATATTTTCAGATTACAAAAACCTATATCTGCTATCCATTTTGCACTTGTATCACCATCTCTTCACTGAACTAGTGCACCTATACAATTTTCCATTGTATTGGGTGTGTTGGGGACACAAGAGACTCTTTGTTATTTGGTTGCAGGGTTGCTTGAGAGAGACCGTCTTCATCCTACGCCTCCCACGGATTGATAAACCTTAGGTCATCCACTTGAGGGAAATTTTGCTACTGTCCTACAAACCTCTACACTTGGAGGCCCAACAACGTCTACAAGAAGTAGGTTGTGTAGTAGACATCAAGCTCTTTTCTGGCGCCGTTGCCGGGGAGGTGAGTTCTTGAAGGTATAACTTTAGATCTTGCAATCGAATCTTTTTGTTTCTTGTTTTATCACTAGTTTACTTTATAAAAGAAAAACTACAAAGAAATGGACTTGAGTTTATCTCATATGCTTCATCTTTTTACTATCTTCCGTGAGTATGATGGAAAGGAAAATTGTGCTCAAGTGCTAGAAGAAGAATTACATCGAATGCTTGGCATAGAATATGTAGATGATGAGCATGATTGCAATGTTGTTAGTATGAATTCCTTGAATATCCATGATGCTAATGATATGCAAAGCCACAAGCTTGGGGAATCTATGTTTGATGAAGATGATATTTTTTTCTCCCCCAAGTTTTGATGAGAATACTTATTTTGATGATAGCATGCCTCCTATTTATGATGATTATATTGATGAAAGTGGGTTTGGAAGAGTGTCAACTTTAGGAAGTAGTGATCCCACTATTTTGGAGGATGTTGAATCTTATTGTGATGAATATGAAAGTGGATTTGGAAGAGTGTCAACTTTATTTAGTGATGAATCCACTATTTCGGAAGAGGTTCCAATCGATTATGATGAGAACAAAGTTGCTACTTATGATGATTATTGTGATGAAACTTATGCTATAAAAAGTAGTGATGATTATATTAACAAATCTTGTCATGATTATGATTACCCTTTTTCTGAACATTACTCTTTTAATGTGGAAACAATTTTTACTGTTCAAGTCTCTTATGATACTCCCACTATTCCGAATGAGAAGAATTTTGCTTATGTGGAGAGTAGTAAATTTTCTATGCTTGTAGATCATGAAAAGAATGCTTTAGGTGCTGGTTATATTGTTGAATTCATTCATGATTCTACTGAAAATTATTATGAGGGAGGAACATATGCTTGTAGGAATTGCAATAATATCAAGTTTCCTCTCTATGTGTTGAAAATCTTGAAGCTGTGCTTGTTTTACCTTCCTATGCTAGTTGATCATTGTTCCCATAAGTTGTTTGCTCACAAAATCCCTATGCATAGGAAGTGAGTTAGGCTTAAATGTGCTAGTCATATGCTTCATGATGCTCCCGTCATGTTTCAATTCTTATCTTTTATGTGAGCATCATTGTCATCATCATGCCTAGCTAGAAAGGCATTAAAGAAAAGCGCTTGTTGGGAGACAACCCAATATTTATTCTTACTGTTTTTGAGTGTCCACATGATTATGCTACTGTAGTAATCATGTTTTATAGCTTTTGTTTCAATAAAGTGCCAAGTAAGACCTTTATGATAGCTTACGGTGATAGTTGTGTTGATCCTGCTGAGAATCAGAAACTTTTGCACCCAGTAAATTAATTTTGTTAATTCACAGAAACGTGCTTATGATCTTATTCTTTTTGATATGGATTGGTAACAAAATTTCTTGGGACTTCCTAATTTGGTAGGATTTTTGGAGTTCCAGAAGTATACGTTTGATACAGATTACTACAGACTGTTCTGTTTTTGACAGATTCTGTTTTCTATGTGTTGTTTGCTTATTTCGATGCATCTATGGCTAGTATTAAGTGGTATGAACCATATATAAGTTGGAGTACAGTATATATTACACCTATATGAATTTAGAATGAGTTCATTACAGTACCTAAGTGGTGGTTTTATTTTCTTATACTAATGGAGCTTACGAGTTTTCTGTTGAGTTTTGTGTTGTGGAGTTTTCAAGTTTTGGGTAAATATTCGATGGACTAAGCTTGGGGATTCCCAAGGCACCCCAAGGTAATATTCAAGGACAACCAAGAGCTTAAGCTTGGGGAAGCCCTGGATGGCATCCCCTCTTTCGTCTCCGTTCATCGGTAACTTTACTTGGAGTTATATTTTTATTCACCACATGATATGTGTTTTGCTTGGAGCGTGATTTTCTTTTGTTAGTATTTTCTTGCTGTTATTTAGATTAATTTTTTGCATCTTTAGTTTCAACAAAAATGTCAAGGATAGCATTTTCCATGCTTATTTTTCTATAATACATGTTGCTGTTTGAAAACAGAAAGTTTACCGCTCTTGCAAAAAATCCCTAGAAAATTCAGAGAATGGTATAATGTTGAAACTTTTTGCATAATGAGATATGATAAATTTACTACAGTGGGAATTTTATTGCATAATTTTTGGAGTTAGGGAAGTATGATGAATCTTGCATTCTTTACAGACTGTACTGTTTTGGCAGATTGCTGTTATGTTTGCATTGTTTTCATATGTTTGCTTGTTTAATGATTCTATTTGAGGATAGGAGTGTTAAATATGCAGAGGCATTTAGTATGAAATGTTGAATAATAATTTTAGTGATTTGTTACAGTAGAAAATGATAAGGTTTTGCATTGGTTTATACTAACCTATCTCACGAGTTCTTGTTGAGTTTGGTGTGGATGAAGCTTTTTGAGAAATAGAGAAACCATGATATGAGAGGAATTAAGGAGACACAAAAGTTCAATCTTGGGGATGCCCAAGGCACCCCAAGATAATATTCCAAGAAGTATCAAGAACCTAGGCTTGGGGATGCCCCGTTAGGCATCCCACCTTTCTTCTTCAACAACTATCGGTTAGTATCGGTTGAGCCTAAGTTTTTGCTTCTTCACATGAGTTGTGCTATCCTTGCAATGTCATTTTATTTTGCTTTGCTTGCTGTTTTAATACAATACCAAAATCTTAAATTACTTAATGTTAGAGAGTCTTCACATATTTGCACAACTATTTGACTACTCATTGATCCTCACTTATATCTTTCGGAGTAGTTTGTCTTTTGCTCTAGTGCATCACTTATATCTTTTAGAGCACGAAGGTGGTTATATTTTGTAGAAATTGCTAGTCTCTCATGCTTCACTTATATTATTTTGAGAGCCTTTTAGAATAGCATGGTATTTGATATGGTTACAAAGTTAGTCCTAGAATGATGAGCATCCAAGTTGGGTATAATAAAAACTACCATAGAAAAGAATTGGGTGTTCTGATCACTATGATGCTTGATAATTGTTTTGAGATATGGAGGTAGTGATATTAAAGTCATGCTAGTTGAGGTGATTATGAAAAATACTTGTGTTAAGGGTTGTGATTCCCGTAGCATGCACGTATGGTGAACCGCTTTGTGATGAAGTTGGAGCGCAATTTTATTTATTGATTGTCTTCCTTATGAGTGGCGCTCGGGGAGGAGTGATGGTCTTTTCCTACCAATCTATCCCCCTAGGAGCATGCGTGTAGTGCTTTGGTTTTTGATGACTTCTAGATTTTTGCAACAAGTACATGAGTTCTTTCGACTAATGTTGAGTCCATGGATTATACGCACCTCACCCTTCCACCATTGCTAGCCTCTCTTGTGCCGCATAACTTTCGCCGCTACCATACACCCACCATATACCTTCCTCAAAACAGCCACCATACCTACCTATTATGGCATTTCCATAGCCATTCCGAGATATATTGCCATCCAACTTTCCACCGTTCCATTCATATGACACGCATTAATTTTGTCATATTGCTCTTTGCATGATCATGTAGTTGACATCGTATTTGTGGCAAGGCCACCTTCATAATTTTCATACATGTATCTCTTGATTCATTGCATATCACGGTACACCGCCAGAGGCATTCATATGGAGTCATATCTTGTTCTAGCTTTGAGTTGTAAATCCATAAAAGTGTGATGATCTTCATTATTAGAGCATTGTCCCAATGAGGAAAGGATGATGGAGACTATGATTCCCCCACAAGTTGGGATGAGACTTCGGACTTTACAAAAATAAAAAAATAAAAAGAACGGCCAAAAAGAAAAAGAAAAAGGAAAAAGAAAGGCCAAAAGAAAAAAAGAGGAGAAAAGAAAAATAAAAAAATAAAAAAATAAAAAGAGAGAAAAAGAGAGAAGGGACAATGCTACTATCTCTTTTTCCACACTTGTGCTTCAAAGTAGCACCATGATCTTCATGATAGAGAGTCTCATATGTTGTCACTTTCATATACTAGTGGGAATTTTTCATTATAGAACTTAGCTTGCATATTCCAATGATGGGCTTCCTCAAAAGTGCCCTAGGTCTTCGTGAGCAAGCAAGTTGGATGCACACCCACTTAGTTTCTTTTGTTGAGCTTTCATATATTTATAGCTCTAGTGCATCCATTGCATGGCAATCCCTACTCACTCACATTGATATCTATTAATGGGCATCTCCATAGCCCGTTGATACGCCTAGTTGATGTGAGACTATCTTCTCCTTTTTGTCTTCTCCACAACCACCATTCTATTCCACATATAGTGCTATGTCCATGGATCACGCTCATGTATTGCGTGAAAGTTGAAAGAGTTTGAGATTATTAAAGTATGAAACAATTGCCTGGCTTGTCATCGGGGTTGTGCATGATTAAATACTTTGTGTGATGAAGATAGAGCAACAACCAGACTATATGATTTTGTAGGGATAACTTTCTTTGGCCATGTTATTATGAGAAGACATGATTACTTTGATTAGTATGCTTGAAGTATCACCATTTTCATGTTAATATGAACTTTTATTTTGTATCAAAATTTCCGTTTTTTATCATTTACCTACTCGAGGACGAGCAGGAATTAAGCTTGGGGATGCTTGATACGTCTCCAATGTATCTATAATATTTGATTGTTCCATGCTATTATATTACCCCTTTTGGATGTTTATGGGCTTTATTTTACACATTTATATCATTTTTGGGACTAACCTACTAACCGGAGGCCCAACCCATATTGCTGTTTTATTGCTTGTTTCAATATTTCGAAGAAAAGGAATATCAAACGGAGTCCAAACGAAATGAAACCTTCGGCAGCGTTATTTTTGGGAAGAATAACATCCTGGAGACTTAGAGTTCACGTTAGAAGGTCCTCGAGGAGGCCAGGAGAAAGGGGGCGCCCCCCCCCTACTGGGTGCGCCCCCTATGTTGTGGGCCCCTCGAGCACCTCCCGACCGACTACTTTCGCCTATATAAGCCTACGTACCCTAAAACCATCGAATATCAAGATAGATCGGGAGTTCCGCCGCTGCAAGCCTTTGTAGCCACCAAAAACCTCTAGGGAGCCCATTCTGGCACCCTGTCGGAGGGGGAACCCATCACCGGTGGTCATCTTCATCATCCCAGCGCTCTCCATGATGAGGGGGAGTAGTTCACCCTCGGGGCTGAGGGTATGTACCAGTAGCTATGTGTTTGATCTCTCTCTCTCGTGTTCTCTCTATGGCACGATCTTGATGTATCGCGAGCTTTGCTATAATAGTTGGATCTTATGATGTTTCTCCCCCTCTACTCTCTTGTGATGAGTTGAGTTTTCCCTCTTGATGTTATCTTATCGGATGGAGTCTTTGATTTGAGAACACTTGATGTATGTCTTGTCGTGTTTATCTGTGGTGACAATGGGATATCACGTGCCACTTGATGTATGTTTTGGTGACCAACTTGCGGGTTCCGCCCATGAACCTATGCATAGGGGTTGGCACACGTTTTCTTGACTCTCCGGTAGAAACTTTGGGGCACTCTTTGAAGTACTTTGTGTTGGTTGGATGAATTTGAGATTGTGTGACGCATATCGTATAATCATGCCCACGGATACTTGAGGTGAAAATGGAGTATCTAGGTGACATTAGGGTTTTGGTTGATCTGTGTCTTAAGGTGTTATTCTAGTACGAACTCTATGATAGATTGAGCGGAAAGAATAGCTTTATGTTATTTTACTACGAACTCTTGAATAGATAGAACAGAAAGGATAACTTTGAGGTGGTTTCGCACCCTACCATAATATCTACGTTTTTTCTCCGCTATTAGTGGCTTTGGAGTGACTCTTTGTTGCATGTTGAGGGATTGTTATATGATCTATCTATGTTATTATTGTTGAGAGAACTTGCACTAGTGAAAGTATGAACCCTATGCCTTGTTTCCTATCATTGCAATACCGTTTACGCTCACTTTTATCATTAGTTAACTTGCTGTTTTTATATTTTCAGATTACAAAAACCTATATCTACTATCCATTTTGCACTTGTATCACCATCTCTTCGCCGAACTAGTGCACCTATACAATTTGCCATTGTATTGGGTGTGTTGGGGACACAAGAGAGTCTTTGTTATCTGGTTGCAGGGTTGCTTGAGAGAGACCGTGTTCATCCTACGCCTCCCACGGATTAATAAACCTTAGGTCATCCACTTGAGGGAAATTTGCTACTGTCCTACAAACCTCTGCACTTGGAGGCCCAACAACGTCTACAAGAAGAAGGTTGTGTAGTAGATATCAGAGAGCTCCAAATTCGGATAAGTAAAGGGAACGTTTCCTTCACATACTTGACTTGCATAATAAAAGCCTTATCTGCCGCGATCTTCTTGGTCGCTTGGATTTCCTGGAGGGCGCTCTGGGCTTTGGCTCGGGCATCTTGCGCGCTCTGGCGGGCCTTGGCAAGTTCGTACTCTTGAGTCTTCAAATCACGCTCCAAGGACTCGTACTTCTTGCCGGCGTCCTGGAGCTCTTGTTGGACCTCGCTGATCCGGGCCCCCTGCTTCTCGCACGCGGCGCGTTCCTTGGCTGCTTTGTCCTCGGCCTCAGCCAATGCTTTCTTGAGGGCGCTACTTCGGTCGTGGCCCTTAATAAAGTTCATGACACTTTAGTCAGCATGAACCATTCATCCTTCCTAAATATACACGCATGTTAAATACATACCTTTGCTTTCGTCAAGCTGCTTCTTCATGTGGCCGAGTTCCTCCTCGGCCCGCTCCAGATTCTGCTTCAGTCCGGAGACTTCCGCAGTGTGAGCAGTCACAGCCAGCAACCTGTTCGGCTTTTCTGTCCGAACACCGAACAGAGTATCACGGGCTACTGTCTATACTGTGATATTCTTCTAAATCAGGTTGCTTACCTCAAAGTGTGTGAGAAGGCTAGTACATGCATCGGTCAATCCTCTTTTCGCAGACTGGACCTTCAAAATCACCGTACCCATTAGGGTACGGTGTTCATCAACAATGGAAGCGCCTCTTAGCGCTTCTAGCAACCTATCCGGTGCCTCTGGTTGGACAGAGGTCACCAGCGGGATAGGCGTGCTCCTTCCCTTTGAAGGGGACTGCTCGCCTGATTCCTGAACCGTAGAGGTCTCCGGAATTATATTTGGATGAGGGCCGAATTGAGTACGGCCCCCATCGTCAATATCCATGGTGATTCCCCCCTCCCCCCCCCCCACCCCCCGTGTGTCCGGCAGCCGAGGCTTCACCCTCTAGCGCCTCCCAGACGGCCGCGGGTTCTCTCCTGGGACGGGGATCCTTCGGGACGACGCTTCAGCGCCATCCAGGTCCCGGGGAGAGCTGACCGATGGAAGGGTCTCGATGTTCATCACCGCTGGATCTAGCAAATCATCGGATGAGGACTGCTCGAGGCGGGACTGAGCCGGACTGCCAATGCATAATGTAAGCACATTAAACCAATCAAGTGAAGAATCCGGATACAAATAGGTGTCCGGACACTTATGATTCGGCCAGGGGCTTCTCCCTGGGCTTCCACTCCCGGCTGCTGTTGGTGGCCGCTGTGGAGCTGTCCGGAAAGGAAGCTTTCCCTTTCTTGGACGCTTTGGCCTCTGAATGCGTGGGGTCGTCCTTTTCTTTTTTTTCTGCAGGGGGGAGTGGATTTCTCCCTCTTCCTCCTCTTCCTCGTCGTCTTCGGCAGAGGAGCGCGTCTCGGCATCTTTGGACATCACGTCTGAAGTGCCCTTATGGTGGAGACCACTTCTGGTCCCCTTGGCCTTCTTCTTGGCCTTCTTCTCCAGCACCTCGTAAGGAGCCGGAAACAACATCTTCGTCGGTATCGGAGTCTCTAGGCCCTCGGGCAGCGGAGCCGGACAGTCAATCTGCTCCGCTATCTGTGTCCAGTCCTGAAATAATCAGGGAGACTTAGATACCTTCCTCTAATATGCAAGTAAAGGGTGGACCTTGAAAACATCAGAGAACTTACCGGATTAGCTGGGTGAGTTAGGTCATGCCCACGGTCTTTGTCCGTGGCCGGCGGCACCTCGTTGGCCTTGAAGAGAACCTTCCATATGTCTCCATGCGTCATGCCGAAGAGCTCTAATAGGGTCTGATGCTTGGCCGGATCATACTCCCACAGATAGCAAGTCTGGCGTTGGCACGTGAGAATCCGGCAGACGAGCATAACCTGGACCACATTGACGAGCTTGACTTTCTTGATTATCATACTCTAGACGCGCGTCTGGAGCGCTGTCAGCTCGTCCGGGGAACCCCAGGACGGGCCCTTCTCTTGCGAGGAAGTGATCCGCATTGGAATGCCGGATCGGAATGCGAGGGTTGCCGCCCAGTTGGTGTCGTGCAGCTCGCTGATGTAAAACCACCCCCAATTGCCACCCTTTTATGGTATCCACAAAGGAGCCTTCGGGCCAGGTGGCGTTGGGCATCTTGCCCACCATGGCGCTTCCACACTCAGCCTGTTGGCCGTTCACCAGCTTGGGTTTCACATTGAAAGTCTTCAGCCATAAGCCGAAGTGAGGTGGGATGTGGACAAAGGCCTCGCACACGACAATGAATGCCAAGATGTTGAGGATAGAGTTGGGAGCCAGATCATGGAAGTCCAGCCCGTAGTAAAACATCAGTCCGCAGACAAACGGTGGAGAGGGAATCCCAGCCCGCGGACAAAGTGTGTGAGAAACACAAACCTCTCATGGGGCTCTGGGGTAGGTACGATCTGTCCCTTGGCCGGGAGGCGGTGAACAATCTCCTTGGCTAGGTATCTGGCCTCCCGGAGCTCCTTGATGTCCTTCTTCTTGACAGAGGAGGCAATCCACTTGCCTCCAGCTCCGGATCCGGACATGGTTGGAGTTCTTTTATGGGCGGAGAAAGCTAGAACTTGGGCGTTGGAGCTCGAGAATAGATGGGCAAAGGAAGGAGAAGGCGGGGGTGAATAAGGATGAATCCTTATCCCTTTATAAATGCAGTAAAAGTTACATGCCTCCCCCTCGCCTTAAAATCCGCCTATTTCCCAAACGCCATGCAGATGGCACGGTTGGGTTACCCATGCCCATATTAATGAGAATCCCATGATAAGGGGACACGATCTCTGCTTTGACAAGACGTGCCAGTGAAACCACACCTCAAATACGGAGCGGCAGGCTAAAAACGGTTCAAATAATGACCGGGCAGTGTCGTGATGTCAAGCTACTTAAAGTTGTCAGCGGATTGGACTCATGAAATATTATACTCTCTACGGTTGTGTGTGGTACTTGTTTTGTAGAGCCGGACACGATTCTTGTGTTTGGAATTTACTTTGGAGTATTCGGAGAAGGAACTTTCCTTGCAATGCCGAAGACAATTAGCGTCGGACTCATCGTCATTGAAGCCTGGTTCAGGGGCTACTGAGGGAGTCCTGGACTAAGGGGTCCTCGGACAACCGGACTATATACTTGGGCAGGACTGTTAGACTATGAAGATCCAAGATAGAAGACTTCGTCCCGTGCCCGGATGGGACTCTCCTTGGCGTGGAAGGCAAGCTTGGCGATTCGGATATGTAGATTCCTTTCTCTGTAACCGACTTTGTACAACCCTAGTCCCTCCTGGTGTCTATATAAACCGGAGGGTTTAGACTTCTAGGGTTTAGCCACAATAATCATAATCTCATAGGCTAGACTTCTAGGGTTTAGCCACTACAATCTCGTGGTAGATCAACTCTAGTAATACTCATATTCATCAAGATCAAGCAAGCAGGAAGTAGGGTATTACCTCCATAGAGAGGGCCCGAACCTGGGTAAACATTGTGTCCCCCGCCTCATGTTACCATTAGCCTTAGACGAACATTTCGGGACCTCCTACCCGAGATCTGTCGGTTTTGACAACGACACACTACACAACTGACTACACCCTACGCTTCAGCAAACGCTCGGGAGCTGACGAAGAATCTAAGGGAGTAGTGAGTGGAACTGCTAACTCCGAAACTCCGGAGGGACGAGGCGGAGGGGTTGGAGAAGCTGGCGGAGACTGAGGTAGAGAAGCACCAACCAATCTCCTGGTTCGAATGGCGTCTCGGACTAACTCGAAAATAAGAAGACACTCGGCCGTCATGTAGCGGGACATGGCAAGGATAGCCGGGTCATCTTGAGGGTCGACAAACAGGAACTGGATCCTCTTAGAATTCTCGGCGATGGTGGGATAATACCGATAGGCACGGTTCTCTTGCACCAAGCTCTCTTGATGACAAAGATCGGTGATTGGTGCCATTGCGACAAGCGGAATGGCACGCTCGGGAGTAGCACTGTAACCACCGTGAAAATTGTATTTGTGCTTACCAACAGTAATCGGGGCTGGCAGATGGACACACTACTAGAAAAACAGCTATAGCTAATATGGATACTAATGGCGCACCATGTATGTGGTGCGCCACTGCTATATAGCAGTGGCACACCAGATATAGGTACGCCATTAGTGGCCATATTACTAATGGCGCACCTGGTGTGTGGTGCGCCATTACTAGTTTTTTCCTGGCCCCACACCCTTCCGAGACTTAGAAGTGGTGCACCATGGAAAAGTGCACCATTACTAGTTTTAACTAGTAATGCCACACCACACCCACGGTGCGCCACTACTAACAATTTTTTTCCAAAACTAGCAATGTCGCACCACACACCAGGTGCGCCATTAGTAACCCTGGTTACCAATGGTGCATTCCTAGGAGCTGCGCCATTGGTAAACTGAGAGCAGCTAGATATTTTTTACAGCCACCTACCACACTCACTTTCCCCACTTCACTCTCTCCACCTCTACCAAGCTTGGTCT
Source organism: Triticum aestivum (assembly GCF_018294505.1). Taxonomy (NCBI): domain Eukaryota; kingdom Viridiplantae; phylum Streptophyta; class Magnoliopsida; order Poales; family Poaceae; genus Triticum; species Triticum aestivum. Next base: position 114,114,341 of record NC_057795.1, read on the forward strand.
CGGCTGCCTCCTCCTCATCACCTCATTTGCACCATAGATTCACCCAAATTAAGTGGTTAAATTTTCTTTTTTGATAGTTAAGTAAGGGGAAAGCTTTCATTATGTTCTAGATCTACTTCTTTCTCCCTCCAACGTACACACTTTTTATGGCCTAGATCTACATATGTTTGTGGTATTGTATATGTTTGTGTTTGCAGGTACCGGTATTTGAAATGCGATAGTTGCCAATATTTTGCCGGAATGTTGATTCATTTCCGTTTTGACGAGAATTTGGCACTATGCATTCTTTTTGGTCCTATTTTTAGGCAAAGGCATGCCAATTTTTTTTGGTTCTAAAATATCGTTTTGCTCTACCCCGCAGGCGACCATGGTCCGCATGATGACCGAAGGCATCGTGAATAGGTTTTTGAGCTCCGCAAAGGCCGAGATGCTTCAAAAGAACGAGACGGAGATAAGATGTTCGTGTCGAAGATGCAAGCTGAAGAGCCTTATGGACCCGGATTCCAGACAGGTGCGGGACCACTTGCTCGTGCGTGGTTTCATGGATGGCTACCGGTGGCAACGTGATGAAGATGATTATGAAGTCGTCCATGGGGGACGGGCAAGAAATAAGGAAGGGCAGCAAGACAATAGCAGCGAGGGTGGGCGAGAAGACGAAGAATCTCCAGAACATGATCATGAAGTAGATGCAGGACATAGTCATCTTGTAGAAGATGCCTGACATGATGATGAGGAAGATCAAGATGAAGGGCATGATCATGAAGATGAAGATGCCGGAGCAGACAACGATGGACCATCGATGGGCTGGGTGCAGGACCTTCATATTCAAGAGCTGCTTCTCAAGCAGACGGGTAACGCAAGAGCTGCCGCCCGAGAGAAAGCCAAGCTGGATCAACTAGAGATAGACACGGTTACTCCATTGTATGAAGGATGCAGGCCCGAGGATACCCGCCTGAAAGTAACGCTCATGGCTTAGGAGATGAAGGTAAAACACAAAATGACCGATGCATGCTGCAACGAGAACATGTCATTCTGGCACGAACGTCTTCCCAAGGGGAACAAGTGCCCGACCAGTTTCGAGGAGGCGAAGAAAACCGTGTGTCCTCTGGATTTACCACACATGAAATACCATGTGTGCATGAATGATTGCATCATTTATCGGGACGAGCATGCGGAGTCTACCATATGTCCGGTGTGCGGTGTCACTCGGTACAAGAAGAGGAAGAAAGCTCCTCGAAAAGTGGTGTGGTACTTTACAATCACTCCTCGTCTGCAGCGGTATTTCATGGACCCTAAGCTAGCAAAGCTCCTGCGTTGGCACGCGGATAGAGAGGAGAAGAAGCGAGAACATGACGGAAATGATCCGGAGATAAATAAAAAAGACAAGATGCTGAGTCACCCTAAGGATGCGAGCCAGTGGCAAGCGTTGAACTTCGAACACCCTATCCAAGGAACATCATGTTGGGCGCGAGCACCGATGGAGTCAATCCATTTGGCAGCCAGAGAAGCACACATAGCACCTAGCCCGTGTTTGTGTGGATGTACAACCTTCCCGCGTGGATGTGCATGAAGAGGAAGTACATTAACATGAGTATGCTAATTGAAGGGCCGAAAAAACCAGGGAATGAGATCAATCTGTATCTGGGGCTGCTGAAAGAGGAGCTAGACACACTATGGAAAATGCCAGCCAATACATGGGACGCTGAAGTGAAACAATATTTCCCTATGAGAGCCGCACTGCTCATGACGGTGCACGACTATCTCGGTTACGGATATGTCGCGGGGCAGGTGGTCCATGGATTTTGTGCATGCGTCAGGTGCATGGATGACACAATGTATCGCGAGCTAGATAGAGATCCCGGGTCTTTGAAAACCGTGTTCATGGGACATCGAAGGTGGCTTCGCGACGATGACGCATGGGGAAAACGCAAGGATCTGTTCGATGGTGAAACCAAACCCCGAAGATCCCCACGTACGAGGAGTGGCAAGGAAATAGACGAGCTGTTGAAAAATTGGAAAGAGTGCCCACCGCCAGGAAAGAAGCAAAAGGCGCCAGAGCCACTGCTGATGGTATGGAAAACGAGGTCTGTTTTCTGGGACTTGCTGTACTAGAATATCCTCTGTGTGCCTCACAGCCTTGATGTCATGCATATCACGAAGAACGTGTGCAAGAGTCTGCTTGGTACCCTACTCATCATGCCAGAGAGGACAAAAGATGGGCCGAAAGCAAGGGCAGCCTTGCAATCAATGGGCATCAGGGAGGAGCTTCATGCAAAACGCCCTAATGATGATGATGAGCCAAAGGACACGGAAAGTCGTCGCAAAGGCAAAAAGGCCAAGAAGATCGAATATGACTGCCCTCCCACGTGCTTCACTCTAAGTCAGAAGGAGATCGAGCAGTTTTTCACCTGCCTCGTAGGAGTAAAACTTACTTACGGTTACGCGGGGAAGATAAGCAGATACCTAGACTCAGCGAAGCAGAAGTTCAGCCGGATGAAGTCTCACGACTGTCACGTGCTGATGACGCAGATACTTCCAGTTGCAATCCGTGGGATCATGGATGCGCATGTCCATGAAACGCTATTTGGCCTATGCAACTTTTTCAACGTCATCTCTCGGAAGTCGGTTGGCGTGAGGCAACTCAGAAGGCTACAGGAAGAGATCGTGGTGATACTATGCGAGCTTGAGATGTACTTCCCGCCCGCATTCTTCGACGTTATGGTGCATCTGCTGGTCCATATCGTGGAGGATATCATCCAACTCGGGCCGACGTTCCTGCACAGCATGATGCCGTTCGAAAGGATGAATGGTGTCATCAAAGGATACGTTCGCAACAAGGCATGTCCAGATGGAAGCATAGCCAAGGGCTTTCTGACCGAAGAGTACATCTCCTTCTGCATGAATTATCTAGGCATCGAGAACCCCGTTGGTCTGCCCGTCAACACGCGCCTCGGCAGGCTCGCTGGATGGGTCACCGCGAAATGCATGTCGACTTCAAGGGTCGACTCACCGACTTTGAAAGAGCAAACCTAGTTGCACTACAACACATAGACGTGGTCGATCCTTGGGTGGTAGAGCACAAAACCTTTATGGAGAAGACATACAATGACCGAGGCCAATAGAGGACGGACGGATATATAATCAAAGAGCACAACTCATGTTTCACGCGTTGGTTCAAGGAGAAGCTTCTGTCGTACCCTTTACATGAGGATTCTTCCGCGGAAGAAAAACTCATATTCGCCTTGTCACAAGGCGCCGAGCACAACCTGATGACCTATGAGGCGTACGATATCAACGGCTACACATTCTACACTGAGGAAAAGGACATGAAGAGAGATTATCATAACTTTGGGGTAACGATGGAATCCTACACCGGTAACGACAAGGACAGATACTACGGAAGGATCGAGGAGATCTGGGAGCTGAGCTACGGTGGAGAGAAGGTCCCAATTTTCCGTGTCAGATGGGCCAAGAGCATCCTAAAAGAAGACCGGTATTTCACCACCATGGTTATACCCGAAGCCAAATCCAAGACCGCGAGCGCAAATGTCACCGCGAAAAATGAGCCATGGGTACTGGCTTCCCAAGTGGACCAATGCTTCTTCATTACCGACCCGTCAAAGCCCAGTCGTGTTGTCGTGAGGAGAGGCAAAAGGAACATCATCGGAATGGATGGAGCCGCCAATGAGCAAGACTTTGATAAGTACGGCGACCTGAAGATGGAATATGACGACGACGATGAAGTACCATACACCACAAGAAGAAGCAGGACCACCCTACCTAAAGGACATCCGTTCAAGAGAAGAACTCAAGGGGTTCCAGGGCTAAATTATTCAACCACGAGAAAGAAGGGCAAGAAGATTGTGAAAAGATAGCTAAGATTGAATCACGATGTGTTGGCCGCGTGTGTGTGTCAGTGGCAAGCTCAATTATTATTACATGCAACTAAATTATTACATGTATCACTTGATTTCAACCATGTCATCTAATTCTAAATCTTTGCATAATGGTTTTATCGCTCCATTTTCATTTTCCTTTTCTTTTATCTCAAATCTTAAATTATTACATGCAACTAAAAATCCAAAAAAAGAGTTAGTAACGGCGCACCAGGAGAACGTGAGCCATTGCTATCACGGTGTTTACGGCGCACCCCTAAATGGTGTGCCATTGATATACCATTTTTTATGGCGCACCCCTAAAAGGTGCGCCATTGCTAACCCTCCTCCACTAAAATAACCCCGTAAACTCCCACTTGCTCCCCTCTCTCTCTGGCCTCTCTCCCTCCCTCGCCAGATCCATGCGGCCGATCGCCTCCGTCGCTGTTCGTCGCCCACCACCGCGGTGACCACCTTCCCCCGTGCTCCTCCGACTGGTCCAACCACTCCACCGGCATCCCCTGCTACCTCTACGTCAATGCGCGTGAGCCGAGGAGCCGCACAGCACCGGATCCACCTCGTCTTCTTCCTCGGGTCACCGCCGTCTTCCTCAACTCCGGCCACCTCTACTGCTACTAAGCTCTCGCAGGGCCTCCTTGCGCCTCCCCGGTGAGCTCCGCCTCCTCTCCCCTCTTCCTTCTCGACTTTCCTCGCCCGTAGCCATCATGCTCGTCGGGGCTGAACTCACCACTGTAGACGTGCTCGTCGCCGTCGATGTCAACTGAGCTCATAGGTGTGCTCAGTGCAGCCGTACGACCCCAACGCGCCAGCCCATGCGCATCGTCGTGCCTGCAAACGCCGGATCTGTCGAGCTCCCGTACGGGCCGCAGCCGTTCACACTTTGGCCGCCCCTGGACACGACCAGCCCTGTACCCCGCGCGCGTCGCCCATGACCCTGCCTCGCCCCTGGCCGCGCCCGCCAGCGCCCTGCCGTGCGCGGCGCTCTGGTCGTATCCAGGTGTGCCCTGCCATGCGCGGACCAGAGAAAACAGGGCTTTGTTGGCACTACACGCCGACAGGCTCTCAACCGCCATCAACTCCAGAGCATGGCAGAGCACGCCGGCCGGTAGCCGAGTTGGCAGCAGCAGCCTTGCCTGTCTTCTCGCGTTGCCACCGGAGGTGAGGTACCGCAATGATTTGCTAATGTCCCCTGTTCTCTTGATGCTCACACGCATTCGCACATGCGACTTTCATCAGGATCAATTGCCTCATGCACGAGCCGCTACTCTGTCGCACATCACCTGTTTGTTGAAATCCCTCCCCAAAGGAAATGTTCTGAACATTCTGAAGCCTATGATGGCATATAGTTGAGGCTGCTGGTAAGCAGTACCAGTTGGCAAAGCAATGGTGTGGATGTCCTTCAGACAGTAATTTAGAGTGCATGTCAATGGGGTCAATGCACCTATTTCTGAAGCTAAATAATGAATCACTCTGAATAATTTTTCAGGAAGTTACCCTTAGTGGACACACCCCTCAAGGAAACTGGTATATTTAGCAGGGAAGTTACCTTAGCTGCTGTTGGATGCTTTGAGGGAATGATGTAAATGTAGTTCATCATGCTGTCTTTAATTGATATTACATCTTAGTTAAATATAGGTTATTGGTAAATCGTCTGGTATATTAAAATGTTAGAGGTTGATAGCCAATTATTCCTGTAGGACTTGAGTGCGTGACTCTACATCAGTTTGTGTTGGTGCTGTGCAGGCAAATGTGACACCAAATTATCTTGGTTTCTTTGTAGGGGATATCTCGAAGCGCCAGCTTGAAGAGACGGTAAACATCAGTTTCCGCCGCGCTTGTTTTCTCTCACTTAGTCTTGTAAACACCCGTGGCTTGACGCCATCGCTGTTGTGTGATTAGAGAGCATTATGCTGAACCATTTCCCCTGAGTTTTGCTACTGTCCGAGTGTCAAACTGAACTGAACTGAGGCTCCTTCAGTTGATTGCTCTCTAATCAAACTGAACTGAACTGAAAATGATTGCTGCTGTCCGAGTGTCAAACTGAACAGAACTGAGGCTCCTTCAGTTCAATACTTTGTGCAGGGACAAATAGTTACCCCTTTCTCCTGAAATGTTGATTAATTTCCGTTTCGGTTGAGAATGGGGCACTCCTTGGTCAAGAAAATTAGCAAAGGTCATGCCCAATTTTCTTGACCAAGAAAGTGCCCGATTCTCAACCGAAACAAAAATTAATCAACATTTATAGACAATGTTATTACTACAAAGCAAATATTTCTAAGTGGCTTTTATAGTTTTCCCTTAAGTTGAAATGCAGACTATTTTCCCTTCCTGCAGCAAGAGCAATAGTTCACTTAGTAGGATAGAAAATATATAACCTGCAATAGTGCACTTAGTAGGATAGCAATAGTGCACTTGGAACAATATTTTGGGTAAAGGGGTGTTTATAACCTGTAATGTGAAAATATATAGGATAGAAGAATAGATACTACCCTGATCTCATCCAATAACTCTAGTAGCCTTTTTTCCTATTTAGAGCGAACATGGCCGACAGTGATGAGGCCGACGGTTCGGGCAAGTCATTCTGGGAGCTGTCCCATGAGATGGAGGAAGAACCTCACTGCTATGAGGACGCCGCGGAAGACATCGATCCCGACTACACAACCCCTAGTGGCGTCGGCGATGACACCACTGATGGTGCCGCCGGGGATGCCACCACTGATGATGGCAGCGAACGCACAGATGGCAGCCAACCGAAGAGGCAACGGAAGGACCGGCGCCCGAACGTGCTCGGTACCGTCAAGGAGGAATTTACTGTAGTGTCCTCCAGTGGGCATCCAACGGCACCCAAAGAATTAGTCAGTGGGTACGCAGGACAACTCGGGTGCATTCTCCGGAGCACTGTCTTGATCAACACCAAGAACCTAAGGCATCGTGACCGAGGGGATTTGCGCAACCTCCTCTTCACGAAGCCACACGAACGATACAAGTTCCCCGGTGACTTCGCAAACACACACCTCTTAGGGAATAAAGTGAACAGTGCGGCCCTCACGAAGATGAGCACGACCCTGGCTACTTGGAGAGCCGTAGTGAAGAGAAGGATTCTAAGTGGTGATAGTTATGAGAAGATATAGGAGCGAACAGCGAAGCTGACTACCTGGAGTTCAAGATCAAGTGCGAGAGCAACGCTTCCACGGAATCAAGTCAGTGGGGGAAAGATATGCAGGACTTGAACTTAGGGGTCCACAAACTCGGTCCCGGCGGTTACAGAGTGGCGGAACCTAAATGGGACAAGGAGGACACGGAGCGTGACGAGCAAGGCCTACCGCCCCTCTTCGATTAATACCATGAAAAGCAGACCAGAAACTATGTCAGGGCCCAGTACAAGGTGGACCCAGTAACAAAGGAGCTTACCATGGATCCGAAGGTGAAGGAGCTTGAGCTTGTTCTAGTAAGGAATACACCCCCGCGTAATTAGCTCCATATGGTTGCATTCTAATTAATGAAGCCAAATTTCTAAATGGTTCACGTTCCTTCCGCAGGAAAGTGAAAGCAGTAGCACGGGGTCTTAGAGCTCCCCGTCTGCCCCTTGGGACACCACTTTAAATAGGGCGTTGAACGATGAAACACAGGATAAGTTCAGTAAGCCTTCGTCAGCTGGTCGTGTGGCCAGCAAAGGCTTGTCCACGAAATGGTCGGAATACTATAAGGCTGGGCGAAAGGACAGAAAGACCAGCTCGGAAAGCTAGGAGCTCGAGGTTAAAGAACTCAAGGCACAAGTGGCGCGGATTTAGGAGATAGTCCAAGAGCAAGTGCGAGACCAACTGGGAGCGACGATCACCGCCATTATGCCTTCCTTGCTTGAGGGGCTGCGGGGGTGGATTGCAAGCGGCCAACAGGGGCCGCCCCCGATTCCCAGCTTCACGGGAAGCAACTCGCACAATGCGCCGGCATTAGTGTCTCCAGCGGAGGCGGTATTGGAGTCTCCGGCGTCGGCGCCGGCATTGGAGCTTAATGCACCCGAATGTGGGAAGAATACGCCGGCCGGCACCTCGGCAGCAAGCGGCCCCTCCGTCACTTGCACGCCCGCCATTGGCGGTGCCTCGACATTAGCCGAGCTCGACGCCATCACGGTAACTAAGCCTCGGCCGATCACTTCATCTCCTTGCCATTGACTGGGCATCCCTGATGCCCTACAAGTTTTTGCAGGGCGCCACCAACGTTCCATGCACTCTCCTGCACTTCGTCGACGGCGAGTTGATCGACGTCCCCAAGGCCAAAATCGTTGAATCGGGCAACCGCGTGTTCCACGGTAATCCGATGCCACCCACCGTGTATAGGGTTCAACTGGTTTGGGTGCTGCGGGGCTGCGACAACTTGTTACCTCCGTATCGACCCCCTGGGGCCGATGAAGATGATGTGATGACCCTCAGCGCCTGCTTAAACTGGCCCCTACTTTGGCCGAAGAGCCAGATTCGTTTGGGGGCGGGGGACACCACCCCACAGACAACACTGCCAGTCGTGCCAGCGCCAAGCCATGGCAAGACCGCCGCAACACTACCGCCGTCAGCTGATCCGGACATGCATATGACACAGGATGCGGATGACAACGACGGTACATTTTGCAACGTCGATAAGTACATCAACGAACATGGGTACGGTGACGAATTCTTGGGGCCTCCTTCTCAAGAACACAACCCTGCAAAAGATGATCGCGATCTAGATGGTACCGCGGAGAAACCCAATTGCAACAGGCGTCGTCTGGCGTTCAGTTCTCAGGAGACACCTCCAGCTGCCGCCTTCACCGAGACTCAAATAGTCGAGGTGCGAAATATTATCAGCCCCAACACACTCAAGAAGGTGGTCTCTCAGAAGAACTCGATCCCGTTACAGCAGAAGAAACAGAAGGGATGGAAAATAAAAAAAATAACAAGGGTCCGAGCCAGCCGGCACCGAGTACGATCCGTGCTCAAGATGGGCCACCAATATCTAAGGATATCTCGAGGAGGGTGCATGTGGCGGGTAGGCCGATGCTACCAACTAATCTGCTCAATGCTGCAACCGGTGCTATGTGGAGTCTGCATGACTGTGTTCTTTCTATGGATAAGCGGCGTCTCTCCGAGAATGATGTGGCATACCCGGTTTTCGTGGCCAAGGTGCCAGAGTGCAAGGGCATTGTCGATAGCACCATCGGGCGTATGATCCTCCTGTGGTTTGATGACATCTTCGCTATGTTTAGCCTTTATCCGCTGCACTACACCTTCATTCGTCTATTTTTGCTCAGTATGGAGATGCGGATCATTAGAGACAAGACCCCGGACATCATGATAGTCGACCCCTTCTACATGCGTGCCAAGATCTTGGACAGCACTGGGGACCGGCAAGTCGCGAGTTCATACCTCGAAGGCGTCATTCTGGCGAACCCAGATAAGGATAATTTCCTTGTGCCTTACTTTTCCGAGTAAGTCATCCCCTCACCGCCCCGTAACATATGATTTCTTAGATTTGATCATTCTTTTTTATTCTAACATTCCGTGTTTTGTGTAGTGACACACATTGCACACTCATCCTCTTAAGCCCGAAATATTCCATGGCCATGTATTTTGAGTCGGACCGTCTGTCGAAGAAAGACTACACAAATATCAAGAAAGTTCTTGATGATGCTCTCCCCGGCTACGCCAACTCTGGAGGCACCTTCAGGAGGCCAATTTGTAGGTACGGCAAGCACGTGTTCACCCACGTAACGATGTTCCCCTGCGTCAAGCAGCCGCCTGGCAGTCAGAACGATGCCTACTACGCCCTCCATCACATGCGGGCGATCATACTGGACCATAATCACCTTATGCTAACAAATAATCTCAAAGAATGGGTCGCACGCTTGTCGGCAATCCAGGACGCAGACATCAGATAAGAATTCTTTCGCATCGAGTCAGAGTTTGCGGAAATCATCTATCAAGATGTCCTTCGTACCTCGGGGCAGTTCTACCTCAAATATCAACCGCCCAACGGTGAAATAGAAACAATGCTACAAATGCAGGCTGACAATGACTGCACATTCATGACCATCACGATAGACGGCAGCTACATCCACGCTCCGGTCCCTGAGTCGAGTCGAAAGTATCGATGCTATGTAGTTCTAAAATATCGATTAGCTCATCTTGTAATTAAACTTTAATGAACTTGTATGTCTCTTTAGTTTGGACAATGGTTCAACTTTTACGTAATTGAGGCTATTTATTAGTAGGACCATGAATCGGGCTATTAATGTGTTATTGTTCTCTTCCGATCCTTCTGTTTCATACTTATATATTGCTTATATATTATCTATGAATTGCTACTAACATTTTGTTTGTCTAGTGCATAGAGATGCCATCGTATGTCATGTACAAGGTTGAGGTTCCCGGAGTCTATGACGATTGGGAGGAGTGTCGGAGACAGGTTCACCATTTCAGCGGTAACAGTTACAAAGGGTACACCACTAGGGCGAAGGCAGAAGCTAGATACGTGCGCTATCTAGTGGGAGAGAGGATGGAGCGGAGGAGGAACCGGATGAAGATCAGTTTCATCGCGATGATGCTCATCGTGACCGCAACCCTCTTCTATGTGATGGTAGTTTAGATATCAACTTGTAATGTGAAGACAAACTCGCTACTCGCGGTCTCGAGACTTGTAATGTTCTAACTTTGTTCGGCATTTTGAATTCAGAGACTAATATGATGAATTGTATTCGGAGACTAATCTTCTATTGTATTCAATAAATCTGCTGTTTATATGTTGTGATGTTTATATTATGTGTTGTAATGTATTTTGTAACTTGTGCAAATATCAGAAAAGCAAAAGTAATAATTCCTAATATTCATAGTAGTGGCGCACCATATTGCACTTTAGTGGCCCACAGAAATAAACACACCAGTGGCGCATTATCTAAAAGTGCGCCATTAGTAACCCAGAGCACAAGGTACACATGGCCCCTTGGAGTAACAGCAGTGGCGCACTTTTGGGCCTAGTAATGGCGCACTTTAGCTGTGCCATTAGTGTCTGGGATAGTAATGGCGCACCAGGTGGTGCGCCATTGTTATGTAGATTAACAGTGGCGCACCAGGGGTGCGCCATTACTATTTATTAGTAGTAGCGTGATAATAGTGGCGCACCTATAGTGCACCAATAGTAGCCAAAATAGGTGCGCCACTAACAGCCTTTTTTCTAGTAGTGACATGAGCAACATACTCTAGGATTCTTCCTCCGACAGAAAACTGTAATACTTGGTAATGAGGTGGATCTCCATGGGGATAAATGCTACGCCCATATCGCAAAGGAGGGTGGAAAGGCTGAGAGGTGCAGGAATGGGGTTGAATGCAATAGGAACAACCCCGGGAGCTTTGGGAAGGGCACTAAACTCATGGAAGTTGACCGCCATCTATGCATGGAACATGGGTTAGGGGTAACCAAATAAGACTATATGCAGCAAACAAATGCAACAACCAAATGCAGCAAGCAAGAGCAACAACCAGACCCTATACTTCCATTTTCTAATGTTCCAGTAGACTAGGATGCTCTACAGCCAGACCTGCTCTGATACCAAGCCTGTGGCACCCCGGCTCAGAGAAACCGGAACACCTCGTATTCCAGCCAAGAGATCGAGATGAAGTCTTCTGGAATACGACACTGCTTAACATAGAACAAACCAGCTCTCTATTACAGCACGAGTATGAATACAAGTTCTTCACTATTACAATGAATAACACTGGCACGGCGACACTACGCCAACCACAGTTCCTCTATGCAAGAAGCATAACAACTCGAGGCAGCGGAACCTCTACTGGCAGCGGAACAACGAACGGAGATGATGGACTCGAATCCGCAGGGACTCTGGCTGGAACGTTTATCCTAGCTCGCTAACACAGGAACCACACCAAACAAGCAAGCAATCCAGGCACGACCTGCAAACTGGCATGACATGCCAGGTCAGTACATTGAATGTACTTGCAAGCTCACAATAAACCAAAAGCAGTCAAGACAAACAACAACATGGCATTAGTAGGTTAAATCAATCATGAACATGATACTAGCAGAACAACATGGCATGCACAAATGAACATGATACAACTTTAGCATGGCATGAACATATGAACATGATGGTACTACATGCAATAGGTTAACATTTGCATGCACCAACTTACTCTGCTCAGGTTACCTCATAACCAACACATGCTTAAACTTACCAACATCGGTATCCACGATACCACGGTGATCCTCTCACGATCACAGATATCCAACAAACTTCGGTATACATGATACCACCATGACCCTCTCTCGATCACAACCAACATATTTCTCATCATCGAACCGGGGTTATTATTAATCAGGTTATCATTATTGTTGGCTCTTAGTGTGACCGACTCCGAACTGGGCCCATATCTGTAGGCACGGCTATCGATAGATTTAACACACACTCTGTAGAGGTTAGTACACTGTACCCACACCATGGAACCCATGGCATCGCACTCCCATTCGGGTGGACCAACGGCGTTCTAACAAAATGGATCTATTGCCCATGACACTCTCCTGGCCACTCCGACAAAGTCCCCTTTGGGCTAAGTATTGGGTGGCCCCGTGCCTACCAAAGGCATCAAGGGCCACTGTCGTGGCAAAACATAAACGGTCCCAAATGGGGACATGGATCCATACAACAACAACGAGCACACAAGTTTCATGTCCGCCTACCTGATCAGGGTAGAGCGCGCTGATAACCTTCCCTTGTTGGAGGCACTGGCAAGGGGCATGACAATAGACCTAGTTAGGTCCTTCCCATAAAAGGCAAATGTGGTTGCACTGGTCAGCTCGATTCAGTGGCACCATGACTTAGCCAACAGTTGTTCAAGTTCATTATTATCTGGTTAAACTTGAATGCAATAAGATGAGCCATAATAAACTAACATGACGCAACTACGATGCATGAACATGATATCAACATAAACATGGAGGTGCAACATAATCATTGACACTACACAGGATCATAGCATGACTACTAGCATCATGAATAAATACCATGCAAGAACATAGCAAGAACACTAGAAAGTAAGCATAACCAACTAGATGCAACGGAACAAGAATAGCAACGGTACTGAATAACAGACTAAGCATGCATCCGAAAATCATCAATACTACCAGAATGTATTAATACTAACAAGCATGACATATAAAAATGATACTACACTACAAGAAATATGTCAACTAGAGACCTTCTGTCAGTGAGCCTGGAAGAATTGGTCATAGATCTATGACCATTTGAGATCAATTGGTCAAAAGCTGTTCGGGGGGCTCCAAACCCTAAACCATTGTGACCATTTTGGTCAGAAAGGTCATAATTTCCTTACACGAAATGGTCACAGAATAAACAGTGCAGGTCCGCTGCCTTATTTCTAGTTGTTAACGACCAATATAGATGGTCATAGCCTTGTAGATTGTGGTGGGTTGTGATGACTAGGAGCCATCTCATCAGTTTTGCCTATGTGTCATGTCCATGTGTCAATTTTTGCCCTAGGTTGTGAAGCAACCTATATTTCTGTTATTCCAAAAATTCCCAAAAAATTCTCATAAATTGTTTGGATCATATCTTCATCAAATATGTCAAAAACCTTCCTTGCCTAGTTCAAAAATAACTCAACAATATTAATTTTCCTATCCTATTCAAAGGAGCACTTTGTGAAGGAAGTACCACTTTGGCATGTCCAAATGGTATCCATTTTCTACAGTGCTTTGCTATGCCCATATAACCATCCTCCACCAAATGCTAGCTCAATCCATTCATTATTTGAGCCCAGCTTCAACATTCATATTTATGTCCGGTGTGGTACTTTGCAAAGCAAGTACCAGCTAGGCTCCTCCTTTTGAGGTGAAAATTTGTGAAGACGGTCTTCTTAGTAACTAATCATCCTCAGCCAAAACTAACGCCCATTAGACATGTGCATTTCCCATACCGCAAATCAAACACTTGGCTGCTTATTCATGTTTGAGCATTGATCGGTCTCCTCGTGAGAATCTTATGTTGTGATTTTCTTCCTAGCACCTACCTGGGGAGTGCCCAACCCACTAGACATGCCTAGGCAGCCCAGAACACATGGCAATGCCACGGTCATGCGGTGACCATGCGGCGGGCATGCGAGTTTACGCGCTCTAGAGTTGGGGCCCTCGGCCACCGTCCAAACCTCGACGTATCGCCACCAAACCATGTATTTATGATTAAATAGGTACTTATGTAACTAGAAATGATATTTTAAAAATATAAATAGCAAACTATGAGGCAGCTCCAGTTGAAATTTGACCCGCTTCCAGCTGAATCGGCGGGAATTTGTCTTTTTCACCAGAGGTGGATCAAAACTTTTGACACCCAACCATTTTGTCAATTGTGCATTAAATATGGCCTAGTATTTTATAAAATTGATTTGGTCCAATTTTTCAATAAATATATGGTAGGTCCTTCATGAAAAAAACTCATTTCAGGCACTCAGAAAATGGAAAATGAATTTTCCGTGCAAAGAAAATGAAAACTTCCTTAGGCAACATTGTTTGCCATTCCAAGATGCACCCTTGTGCACAATACGAGGTCATTTGAACAAACTATGCCATGACTGTGGGCATAAGATTGATCATTTGGCTTGAAAGCCATGAATCTTCACGCATGATAGCTCATTTATGAGAACACTTTTCTAAAATAATTTCCGTATTACAAGTTTATTATTTTTCCTGGAAACTTGGTCACATATGATGACACAATACGGAGGTTTTCCAATTTTTTGATTTTTTTTGAATTTTTTATGCCCGTTTCAAATTGCGGTCAAAACAGTGGGAATGACCGTTCCTAACTAGTGGTTGAATCTTGGAAATTTTTTTATGTTTCTCTGATTAAATAGATACTTATATACCTAGAAATAATTTTTTTGAAAAAATAAAGAGCAAACTATGAGGTAGCTGCAGTTCAAATTTGACCCGCTTCCAACTGAATCGGCGGAAATTTGTCTTTTTCACCAGAGGTGGATCAAAACTTTTTACACCCAACCATTTCGTCAATTGTGCATTAAATATGGCCTAGTATTTTAGAAAAATGATTTGGTCCAATTTTGCAATAATTATTTGGTAGGTTCTTCACAAAAAAACCTCATTTGGGGCACTCGAAAAATGGAAAATGGCTCTTTTGTGCAATGAAAGTGAAAAGTCCCCAAATCAACATTGTTTGGAAGTCCAAGATGCACCCTTGTGCACAATATGAGATCATTTGAACAAACTATGTCATTATTGTGGCCATAAGATTGATCATTTGGCTTGAAAGCCATGAATCTTCACGCATGATAGCTCATTTCTGAGAACACTTTTTTAAAATAATTTCCGTATTACAAGTTTATTATTTTTCCTAGAAACTTGGTCACATATAATGACACAATGTGAAGGTTTTCCAATTTTTTTATTTTTTTTATTTTTTATGCCCATTTCAAAATGTGGTCAAAACAGCGGGCTTGACCGTTCCTAGCTAGTGGTTGAATCTTTGAAAACTTTTGATCTTTCTTTGATTAAATAGATACTTATGAACCTAGAAATGATTTTTGGAAAAAATAAACAGCAAACTATGAGGCAGCTACAGTTCAAATTTTACTCGCTTCCAACTGAATCGGCCGAAATTTGTCTTTTTCACTAGAGGTGTATAAAAACTTCTGATAACCAACCATTTTGTCAATTGTGCATTATATATGGTCTAGTATTTTATAAAAATGGCCTGGTCCCATTTTGCAACAAATATATGGTAGGTCCTTCACAAAAAAACTCATTTTGGGCACTCGAAAAATAGAAAAATGAATTTTTCGTCCAAAGAAAATGAAAATTTCCTTAGGCAACATTGTTTGCCATTCTAATATGCACCCTTGTGCAAAAATATTTGGTAGCTTCTTCACAAAAAGAATTCACTTTGGATACTCAAAAAATAAAAAATAAAATGCTGACATGATTTTACACTTTATTTTTATTTGACTACGACCAATTTTAGATGGTCATAACGTCCAATACTAGATGGTCATAACGTCATACACGCTTACTGCTTTCTGATTGGTCCATAGCCATCTCACGCGGATCATGCATCAAGCACCGTTGGATTCTCTTGGATCCAACGGTAGCCCACGCCCCCTCACCTTCTCACCCACCTAGCCCTAACACAACCCCCACCTCCCCACGCCCCCACTTCCCCACCTTCTCCACCTTCTGTCCTGTACCCTTAGCCGCCGCCGCCGCCGCCCCCGCACCATGGTCGACGGCAAGGAGCCCGAGTCCCCATGCCTCCCCGCCGTCAACGGGCTAGAAACCCACCAGAGGAGAGCAGAGCTCCGCTCCTCCTCCGTCTCTCTCGATTCCCAGCCCACCAACCCAACCCGCCACCGCTGACCTCCATCCTCTCCGCCAACCTCGGCCACCGGCGACCACTCCCCTCCCCTCCTCTCCCACAGCCGAGACGGACCCTCCTCACTCGCACCCTAAACCTAGCCGCACCGCACGTCCATGGCCAGATCCAGCAGCGGCCATGGTTGGTTAGTTTTGCGCTTCGCAGGCGGACGCGTCCACGGATGAGGTGTACGGGCAGCTCTCGCTGCTCCCCGAGAACGAGGTGCGTGCGTGCCGGCATGCCCGTGCGTGGCGGCTCTGTTCGATTCGTTTCACTTTCTGTGGCGGTGTTTTGCTGAGCCTCGGCCTGATCTGCTGCAGGAGCTGGTCCAGCGGATGCGCGAGTCCACTAAGCACGGGAGCGGCAGCAAGGACGGCAAGACCGTCAAGCAGTGCTTCGCGAGGATGCCGCACATGTTCTGGAAGACGCTCACCGCCTCCAACACCAGCACCCATGGCGGCTTCTCGGGGGGACAAGATGGACGTGCTCCCTCCTCTCGATTTTTCCTTGTGCTACTCAGGGGCACTCAGTCTGACTCTGCGGACGTAGGTGAGCCACTACCTTCCCCTCCTTTGTTTTCTCTAGTGCTCCTTGTGTCCATGCCTGGCCATTGAGCCCTGCCCTGTTAGTTTATATGCTAGCGCTGACCTTGGAAATTTCTGTGATTTGGGGCTCTAGTGATGGTCTGCTCCGTGTCACCATTTGACTGGATTTATTTATCCATTAACGGATCTAAGCTAGCTGTGCCATCGGACATTCAGGTGCAAATTGGCACCAAGTATAGTGCTTGTTTTCTGTTCAAGTGTCAGTCAACTTAGGAGGTGTTTGGCAAATACAGTACTCCTAGATGCTAGGATCTGTAGTAGAGTTATGTACTCATATCTTGTATCCCTGGCCGCATAGAATCAATCAGTGTACGACTGCTCGCTCCAACGATCGATTGATCGATCCAAGCCTCGTTAGTTTTTTTCTTGTACATCTACCATGAATTAAACTTTGATGCTAGACTAGACGTCTCTGGTATGCATGTATAGTGCCATGTCTCTTTATATTTGTATAAGTTGAATCTAGCAGTAACATGTGAGTAACATTTGCGCTGGTGTATGCATTTACCTCTAAAGAATTAAGTGCATGTTTGCTACAGCAGACAACACTGGTGTATGCATTTACCTCTTAAGGAATCAAGTGCATGTTTGCTACAGCAGACAGCAAAGCAGAGTAGATGTATTCTTAGGCTCCTTATTTTCTTTGCCTGATGTCTTGCTTCTGGGGCAGTATTGTACATATTCTCCTCCTTTATTTATTTTGCTTTGTACTCTAATGTGGTGTTGAACTGCCGCTGTTGGATGAACAGGAGCGTGTGCCATCACCTGCTCGCCCATTGAAGATCCCTGCGAGAGCTCGAGAGAATCCACGCCCTAGTTATCTGTATTTTTCTTCAGTATCGCATGAATGCAGATTTGTTTAGTCTTGGGTGTGCATTGCTGTTCTTATCTTTGTACTTTGTGTTTGCTATATTCAGATTTGTACACACAGTTTTTACTGTAAAAAATATGTAGTTACGTACGGTTTGAATCACTACACCTGAATCTGCAGATTTGCACATACAAATCTCACAGATTGGGGCATATCAAATTCTATTTGTGTTCATTGTAGTGGTAATTATGGCTTTAATAGTTATTGAAGATTGCACCTGTAAATCTAGCTATACTTGGATCCTGGTGGCTTCTTTCCCAAGCAATATCATGTGCTTATTAGTTACAAGTTGTATTGGTTTGCTCACATGTCCTTTTCCCTGCTGCCTCGATTAGGATGATTACCTTAGTTTTTTTATGCTATTTTATATAGCATCAGAACAACCTAGTATTCTAAGGATGCCTCACTTTGAAAGGTATTCCATCACCCGGAGGAGTCTGCATCATATATGATATTGATTAGTTAGATGGACTCTGCATCATCCTAGAACACCACGGGTTCTGTTAGTGGTATGCATGCATTAGAAACACAATCTGTCTGTATGTAATCTAACTTGTAGTGTATGTGTGGCATGCAGGGAGGTGGTGATCAGGTGAAAAATATATGCTTGGAAGACCTCTGGCACAATGGTAGTGTGCAAGCAACGTCCTATTGCATTCTATGTTGCATTCTACTGGTACTGTCTGTCGTCTCGTGTCAGCGTCTCATTATCGTGTACAAACTTAATGAGCAATTCAGAGTCGCTTATGTTTGATTTCAGTTCATAATTTTGTGATATTCTCTTGATCTTGTTCTGTTCCATACTAGGGAGCTTCTTCTCCTCTCATGTTGTTGCTGTCGATTTGGTACTAGCTAGAACGATTCCTTGAGCTTGATGATGACAGATTGTACACTGTCTTGCTCTAGTGTTACATAATTATTATCACAGTACACACATACCTCGTTGTTGTCCATGGATCTTGCTCTCTGCTGCCAGCATTGACTGGTTGTAGTTGTTTCGGCAAATCACATCACATTCACATGGGCGCATGTGCAGCACTGACTGGTTGTACACACATAATGTTGGCTGGTTGTCCACACATAATGTTGACTGGTTGTAGTAGTTATTGACTGGTTGTACACACATAATAATGGCTGTTATGTATTGATTTAGTATCGAAAATGGCTCAAACTTGAAGTACTTAAAATAGTTTGTCGTTCCTTTCTTGTTTGTTTTGATACCCATATGCCCATAAATCAGGGGGAAATTATTGACTGGATAGGTGTTTTCTTTTGTGAAGTTAGTGGATGTTGATCAAATCCCCCTTTCCGTTGTATGAAATGTTTCTCCTGTTCTACTTAAAAAGCTTTCTGCTGATGGCAGGAAGAAGAAGGCTATTCACAAGAAGATGGCAGGAAGAAGCAGGATGATTCGATTCGATCCTCAAGGTAGCACTTCCCTTCCCCTTCTCTCTTTGATTCAATCCAATCTATGCACAAAGTTCACTAGTTTGGATGCATCATAGAACTTGTGGTGATGTTGTTTAGATTGCAGCAAGCAAAAATACAAGTGTTGAGGTTGTTAAGTGTTTTGTTACGCTGAAATCTGAACCATTTATTGAATAGTAGGATGGCTGACTTACTATGAATATCTCTTGTTGCTATGTTTGTCTTCTCCGTATCCAAATCATGTTTATGAATTGGTGTGCTTGAAAACCAAGGAATGCTTCTATTCCTTGTCGGTGTTCTTTTTTATTTCGGTATAAGATGAACCAGCTCATTATTTGTTTGGTGGTTGCTTTGCATACATGTTCTTTTTCTACAGAAATATGTTGTGGTTCCTTGCAGAGTAAATATGTTGTTAGATTTACTTTTATTTTGTTCCTAATCATTTTATTTAATAATTTTTCTTTTTGGTGATATGGATCAGGATCTAATGTTGTTTAGGCTGCTGCCGCTGTGACGGAAGATCAGAAGAGGCATGGAGATGCGCACCACAGTTTTAGTTGATGTTGCACCATGTTTTGGTGCTTGTGTATCTGTTTTTTGCTTGTAAGTACACTTGTATGTGCTTGTGTATCTGTTTTTGCTTGTTTTAGATGATGTTGGACGTGCAGAGTTGTATGTGATGTCGTGTGTATTTGGATGAATGATTTTTGAATTTAATCACTTAATTGAGAGAATTATTTAGTGTTTGTTGTTCAAATGTGTAAACTGGAAATCAGTGAATAAAAAGTCCAGATGTTCTATTGGACCAAATAATATATGGGTTCTAAAAAGGCTACAACCCAAATAATAGTGGAGTGGAACATTGTGCATTTCTGGAAAACCTGAACAAAAAGGCCTAATGAAATGGTTTGCAAAAGGGCCATGGCCCAGAAAATTAAAAGTCCGAATTGTAAGGCGTGGGCCATGAAGCCGACTAGAATTAACATGAAAGAAATACTAAATGGGCTAGGCCCATGTAGAAAATCAAATTGGACCGGGCTAAATCTTGTGCCACATCAGATTGCCACGCTGGAAGCCTACGTGGCCTGGGGAGGTTGCTAGTGACCAAAACGCCACAGTAGACGTATTTTGGTCATAAACGTCTACCACCATTCCAGAAGAAAGGTCGCTATAGTCAGTTTACGACCGCCATCTTTTGACCTTATATTTTTGGTCACAAAAAGGTCACAAATTGAAAACAATGACCATTCAGTGACCAATAGTGTTGGTCACAAGTTGACATATTTCTTGTAGTGCTAGAAAGTAGCATAAGATATCATGATGCATCATAACATGCCTGAAGGTGGAGACGAATCCACGAGTAAAACCAAAACAACAACGGTAGTAGCAAACAAGCAGACAGATAACAGACAAACTTTTATTAAATATTCAAGTGGAAAACCAGGGTTACTGTTGGACTATCATGCAAGTGGCTGTTGTGGCTTGCCTGGGGGTGACGGAGACTCCAGGAAGAAGTGCGGTGAAGCTGCGAAACGAAACGCCGAACAGTTCTCTCTCGGTGGTGGTTGATCATAGGCAAGGAAAAATGGTCATTTTCACTGTGTGAACACCTAGTGAAAATGTTAACAACAGAAAGAGCTCGATGAGACGAACAAGTGAGCGTTGGTTTCACCTTAATGGAGTTACGGTTGAAAAGTTCTGAGGTGAGGAAGAAGAAGGACCAATCTGTGAAAGAGTTATCACCAACGGGTCCTTGGGAGGAAAAACACAACGAGCCTTTTAGAGCAATACGCTTTCAGAACTGGAAAGCGTATTTTTAGCCGAAGAAGAACAAGAATATGCTTTCAGAACTTGGAAAACGTACTTCGGGCCAAAGCAAAATAAGAATACACATTTAGTAGCAGAAAACGTACTTTTCAAAGTACGCTTCCACTTATTTGCGTGGATAAGGCCACTTACGAGTGGGGTCGGCTGGGGAGGAGGGTCCCGGCTGGCCAGCTGGGTAGGGCATCTTCTTCCTCCTCTCGTTCCCCCGATGGGGAACAAAGGAGTAGAGGCAGGGGAGAGCGATGCCGGGGTGGCCCGGCCGGCTCATGCCATCGTTGGCCGAGGCGAGGCCACCAACGCGCGCGGGAGGACCGGCCGCACCCGTCCATGGGAGACACGGGCGACGAGGATGAGCGGGGTGGTGGCGACGGGTCGTGGCACGAGGAGGCTGAGGCGGGCGGCCTGCAGTGGAACTCGCGGCTTCGACCGTCTCTGGTCGAGGGGAAGGCACCGGCGGGTGCGCGGGGCTGCGCCGCACCCATTCAGAGAGGAGACGGCCACCCGGGCGGAGTGGAGAGGAGGGGAGAGGCGGCGCCAGGAGGAGGTAAAAGGCTTAGGGTGGCGGGGTTCTCCGGCGATGCAGCCACTCTAGCAAGGGGGCAAGGGGTCGAGGCAACTCATGGGAGTGTGGGGAGTGCGGTGGAGGTGCTGGGAGGAGGGGGGGCTCGGGTTG
This sequence comes from Triticum aestivum, assembly GCF_018294505.1. Lineage (NCBI taxonomy): Eukaryota > Viridiplantae > Streptophyta > Magnoliopsida > Poales > Poaceae > Triticum > Triticum aestivum. Next base: position 114,136,065 of record NC_057795.1, read on the forward strand.
GTCAGAACCAAGCCGAGGTCGATGACCACCGTGAACGAATGGCGAAGAAACGGCGAAGGAGAGGCACCCCGGTGACCAAATGAGGTGAGGGAGGGAGTGTTGAGGTGCGTGGGAGGTCTGGCACTCCTTATATAGGCACGGGGAGGTCTTTGGAGTGTCATGAGCGAGCTCACACCAAGCTTTAATGGAGAATAGAGGTTGGGCATGGCACAGGCGAGCTATCCGTTTCATTTAAGATGAACCACGATGAGGCAGCGACGCAGGGCAACGCAGGGCATCACGGGGCAGCTACTAGACATGAATGGAGCTCGAGACGAGGAGGGAGCGAACGAACCCAGGGCCGAGAACGAGCCAGAGCACGTAATTAGGCATGATGCAAGCGTTATCACCATGGGCACTGGAGCAAATGGCTAGTTTTGATGTGGACGACTATGTCTAGTAGATAGACCTTAGTGCCCTTAGTCTAACTGAAGAAGGAATTGGGTCCAGGGGCAAAGAAGTGATTTACACCTAGCTCCCAAACATTGCAATAGCAAGGTGTTTGTAACTTGTTGTGGTTCACACGTGTGGAGTTGGACTCAGATCTTTGGCACATCGTGATCAAACACTAAGAAGATGTTGATTACCAAAAATCAACCTAATAGGAGAGGTTTAAATGAGGGTTGCTGTAGAAAGTGCCATAATGGCTAGATTTAGGTATTTGGATGATGCACTCACATAGAGAGCCAAGTTGAGCCGAAAATGGTTATGGCCCAAGGATTTGAAGTTACGAAGATGCCCAAAAAGCTTTAGGCCATTTGGATGAACCAAAGTGGCACTTTCTTCACAAGGCTATATTCTGACCAGAAACTTTGAAAAATTCCACAGGGCAAATGGAGTAATGGATTGAGCCAAACCTGGTGGAGGGAGTAGATATGGGTACGGGAATGTCGTGGAAACTTTTCAGCTTAAATGAAGCAATATAAAATATAGTTGCTTCACAAACTGAAAATCTGACCAGAAACCAAGATTTGGAGCTGTGCTCACATGGAATGGTTACAGGAGCTCAAATTTGGTGGAGAGTCATGATTTTATCATATGAAGGACCTTGCAAAATTTCAACTCATTTGGATATGCGTAGCTAGTACTTCCTTCACAATGTCTTCCCTCAGACAGGAACTTTCCCTCAACCACCTTGGAGCCAAGGCTGGCAGTAAGATCATTGCCACCGTTCGATGTCGATCGTGTGGTGATCTTGGCCACGTGGTGACCTCCTGTTGGGTCAAGTGGAGGCAGGGCTGTTGCGTTTGGGTTCCCAAGAGGCAAAATACCCCTGCCGATACGCCTCCCTCCCTGTCGTCTGTCATTCCCTCGATTCCCCCTCTTGCTGCTCCACCAAGCTCTCCCATGGCGAACTACCCAGTTAATGTCGTCCCCTACCTGCCGCAAGGCATGACCATCAAGCTTGGGCCTGAAGATAGACTGGTTAGAGATGAGATGGTGGTCAGTCCTGTGCCTCCGCTCCGCCATGACTTCCTGGCCATTGCAAAGGTGAACCGCTTCATCCCTTTCCATCAGAAAGCTCTGCTTCACCACCCCATTGAAGGTTTGCTCCATGAGTCCAACTTCTTCCTCACTAAAGTAGACAATTACCCACTCGGGATTGGCATTTTTGGTTTTGTGGATTCCGTTGTTAGAGATGTTGTGGTCGGTACTACTTTTGAGTTTGATGAGGATGATGATAACCAGGGCACTGTTGTCTCTTTTGTTCCTCATGATGCTGCTATCAACATGCGCCAAACTAGTTTTGGGCCTCAAGTGTGGTTGCTTTATATTGGATTTCCTCATGATTACCAGACTTCTCATTATATTCGTAAGTCTGTGGACAAATTAGGAGAACTTATCACTTGGAATAATCCTAGGGGGGACAGGAAGTTTGTGTTGATCAAAGCCAGAGTTCTTAGTCTGCGTTGGGTGCCCAAAAGCTTTGTTGTGCATCAGTTAGGAGGAGAGCGCCGTTGCTGGACAGTATGTGTCATGATCCTTTGAAGCACTGATTGGAATGCTCATATTCCGGATATTCCGCCGATGGGCATTGATCCGCCTCCTGCTGATGGGATCCCCCACCCTCTGTTCGATGATGGACTCACCGCGGAGCAGATGTATCAAGCGGAACTACATAACTGGCTTGCTCAGAATTCTATGCCAAATCCTAATGCTGCAGAACCGCAACACAATGCTGCTCAAGGGCATGATGTTCACTTCCAAGCTGGTTGGGGTGCCTGGCCTCCTTCTCCCCCACCTGCTCTTTATAACCTCCAGGCTTGGCTGACAGCTGAGGGACTCCAGGTTCAGGATGGGATCTTACCTGGAAATAATCTTCAGGACAGCACAGGTACTACTTGGAATGATTCATTCTCTGCTTATGACAGTTTAGACTCAAGTGCAACAATTTCGGATAGCTACGTCATGATTCCAAGTAATATCTTCAATGCTCTGACTATAGGTGAAAGTTCTGCCGCACCTGGAAAAAATTTGGTACCTAGTTCGGCCCCGCAGCACAATGCTCTGGACATTCAAATCTCACTTTCTACTGCTGGATTGCAGTTTGCTATGACTGCTCAGGGTAATATTGTTAGCTCCATGATGATTAATGCAGGTTTTCCAATAATCAAGCTTAACACCTTCCTCGGGTCTGCAGTTATGCCTATCATCGCAGCCTATGGCCCTTGGAGCTCTGGTTTTGGTCTTAGAGATGCAAGAGTGGACTTTAGGATTGTAATCACTGAAGAGGATGGGGCTCTAACTCTTTCTGAAGCAACCAAAATTGTCACTCAGCATGACTCCAGCACTGCTCTTCTGGAACAGATGTCCACTACTACTGCTTTTCGCTTGTCTTAACTGACCAATGATGATGCTATAGTTGGGTCTCAAAGCAATTCTGCACCTTTACTGAATGTAGCTCCTCCTAACTTCTCTGAACCCTTTGTATGAGAACAGTCTCCTTGCTGAGAGTTTCATGGTGCAGCTGCCTTGCCACCCTTCTCATGTTGCTTCTGATATCCTGCCAGATCAAGCGGCCTCTGAGAGTTATCGCCACGGTAAAGCACCAGTGCCTGAGTCCTCGGTTACTCTCCGAAGGAGTGCCCGCAAGAATAAGTACTATGGCTTTAAAGTGCCACCAATCACTGATATTAAGCTCAAGGTTTCTAAGGTGAAACCACGGGTCACTCCATCTGCTGCCTCTTCTGTCACTATAACTGAGATTCCTAATGAAGCTGCACTGCCACCACCAACCCCAATTCCAGTCATTCAGCATATTGGCAATGTCATGTGTGGAATTCTAGCTGATGAGCTCTCAGAGGAGGAGCTTCTTCCTAGAAAGGATGCGGGGCCATCTTCTGATGCTGCCTAGTTTCCCACTTTATCTTTTTTATGCCTCTTTTGGTTAGTTGGAACATTCGGAACCCAGCAACCCGGAAACTATAGAAGCCTATCTAGCTTATACAATCACAGAAATGAGAGAAGGAGAACGAGAACATCCGTGGAAGATAGTAATTCCAGATGGCGAGGGTTCTTTCCCTATCAATCTGCCTTGACCCATCAAGCTATTCAACAGCAATCCAACTAGACTACTTGATGTAATAGGCTCACTTCATTTATGCTTTCAAACTCGAGAAGCAAATTGTTGTGTGGAGGAATCAATATCTCGACATAAGCCAAGAGGCAGATCTTGTGCCACTCCACCAGGTCGTATGAAAATGCTAAACTCTGAAGCCAAACAATTGGCGCTTTCTAATGTTATCAACTCTAGCGGTTGTGCGGTTATCTGCTTGCAGGAAACCAAAAAATCATCTTTTGATAATGCTTTCATTAAAACTTGTTGCCCTCAAAGATTTGATAAGTTCGATTTTATCCCCTCCCGGGGAGCATCGGGGGGAATTTCCACCATATGGAATAGTGCTAATTTTACAGCTACTACTGTGGCCTCTGAAGACTTTGCACTGGTTACTCGCTTCCACTCCACCCAGTCGGCTCATTCCTGGACCATAGTTAATGTGTACGGGCCTTGTCAGGGAGACCATAGATATAACTTTACTGCCTGGTTATTCTCTCTTGGTATACCTACTCATGAAGACTGGCTCCTCTGTGGTGATTTTAACTTCATTAGAGGCCCCGATAATCGTAACAAACCAGGTCATAATTTTGGCGATATGATCACTTTTAATGATTTCATCATAACGCAGGCTTTAATTGAATTACCCATCAAAGGCAGAGCCTACACTTTGAGGAATATGCAAAATGATCCCCTTCTCGAGCAGATTGATTGGTTCTTCACTAGAAATCATTGGATTACCTCATACGCAAAAACCCTTGTTAAACCTCTTGGCAGGCGTGTCTAAGATCATATACCTTGTGTCATCAATATTGAAACAAAAATTCCACGCTCCAAGCTTTTTCGATTTGAGTCTTATTGGATTCATCACCCGGGGTTTTTAGATACCGTCAAGAGGGCATGGGACAAACCTGCTACTTCTCAGAATATGGCGTCAAATCTTTGCAAAAAGCTAAAGAACCTTAGGCATGATCTCAAGAGTTGGAGTAAGAGCATCTCAAAGTTATACATTGCTATTGAGAACACTAACAACGCTTTGCTAGAAATTGATGGTTTGGAGAATAGGAGACCTCTCACGACCCTGGAAGCTAATTTCAGAGTAATTCTCACGAAACATCTATTGAGAATTCTCTCATATCAAAGACAGTACTGGAAGAAACGCTGCACCATCCGTTGGGTCCAGTTTGGTGATGAAAATTCCAAGTTTTTTCCAAGCAATGGCATCAGAGAGATATCATAGAAATAATATAGCCTCCCTCATGATTGTTTCTGGTTTTTGTGCAGAGGATCACGCAAGCAAAGAATCCATCATCTTTCAAACTTTCAGACATAGACTTGGCTCTAAATCTAAGCATGACATGAAGTTTGATGTGCCCACACTCATCAAAAAGATTAATGTCCCTGATGAACTCACGGTGCCATTCATCCAGGAAGAGATAGACAATGTGATCAAAATGATGTCGGCGGATCGTGCTCTGGACCCTGATGGATTCACAGGCGTATTGCTTAAAACTTGCTGGGATGTGATCAAGGAGGATTTTTACTAACTTTGTAACCAGTTCTTTGATGGTAATCTTAACTTGGATAGCATTAATGAAGGCCTAATCACTCTAATCCCAAAAGTCAATGTGTCCTCGACAGTCAATGATTATAGGCCAATCACTTTGCTTAATTGTTGTCTTAAGGTAATCACTAAACTTCTCGCCAACCGATTACAATGAATTATGCTCAAAATTGTGCACCGCAATCAATACAGTTTCCTCAAAGGATGCACGATCCAAGATTGTCTTGCCTGGGTGTTCGAGTACATTTATCAATGTCAATCTTCCAAGAAAGAGATTGTGCTCCTCAAGCTTGACTTTGCAAAAGCTTTTGACACCATTGATCATGATGCCATGATCGAGATCATGAGAAACATGGGCTTTAATGACAAGTGGCTCGGCTGGATTAAATGCAACTTTGCCTCGGGAAAATCAGCTATCCTTCTTAATGGCGTACCTGGGCGGCAATTCCATTGCAGATGTGGTGTTCGTCAAGGTGACCCCTTGTCCCCCATCATTTTTGTTCTGGACGCGGATTTGTTACAAGCGGCAATCAATGATGCATTTGCCAGAGACCTCATCAAGTTGCCTTTCCCATGCAATACCCAAACGGACTACCTAGTAATACAATATGCGGACGACACGGTTCTAGAAATGTCGGCTTGTCCTATCCAGGCTACAACCATCAAGAAAATTCTCTCTGATTATGCCACCTCAATTGGTTTAAAGATTAACTTTCACAAATCCACACTTGTTCCGATCAATTGTGAGGAGTCACTCTATTCCAATTTGGCAAACATTTTCGGATGTGTTGTGGGTAAGATGCCATTTACTTATCTTGGTCTCCCCATGGGGACTTCTAAACCCTCCAAGCATGATTTTATGCCTCTGGTCTATCGTGTGGAAAGAAGGCTATCAGCAACTCTTAATATGATATCCTATGGTGGCAAGCTATCTTTGCTCAACTCGGTCATTACTTCACTCATCATCTTCCCTATGTGCATGCTCAAACTTCCAGCTGGAATCATTGAACTCCTAGATAAGATACGCAGAAAATGCCTCTGGACAAAGAAAATGGATCAAGGCGACAAATGTAATTCTCTGGCTGCATGGGACATGGTCTGCAAACAGAAAAGATGTGGAGGCCTTGGGGTCCTAAATCTGAAAATTCAGAACGAGGCCTTACTCCTCAAGTTTCTGCATAAGTTCTATAATCATTGGGACCTGCCCTGGATGGAGTTAATTTGGAACTCATATTACACCACCAAGATACCACACGCTGCTGACTCTTGTGGCTCCTTCTGGTGGCGAGATGTTTCATAGCTGATGCCCACTTATAGAGGGATCACCCAGATAAGTGTGAGTAATGGATCAGACACTCTCTTCCGGAAGGATATGTGGCTGGGTGAAATCCTGGCCGAAACCCACCCACGAGCTTTCTCATTTGCCAAGGACGAAGATATCTCCATACGTGTGTTCTTGGGGCAACCAGCCTACAGGAAACGTTTCACCTCCCACTCTCAGCGTAGGCTCATGCTGAGACCAGAGATTTATAGTGCTTGACCTCGGAAATTCAATTGGCTGACCAATCAATACATGATGAATGGACATGCATTTGGGGATCCCCTCACTTCTTGGCCAACAAATTTTATGACTTCTTCTTTAAAGACATCCAAGCTCATCCAGCATACTCCTGGCTATGGAAGTCCAAAGCCAATATGAAAATCAGAGTCTTTGGCTGGCTACTACTTTCAGATAGATTGAATACCAGAAACATGTTAAAACGAAGACACTACAACATTGGCAACAACTTTGGATGTCTGCTTTTCCCAACATGCACAGATGAAACGGTGGAACACCTATTCTTTGAATGCCCTTTTAGCTTACAATGTTGGACTGAAATTGGAACGCAAGGTTCCACTCAAGGCAATAGGTTGTACTGGGTGGAATCAGCCAAAGCTACATGGAATAGACCCTTATTGGTTGAAATTCTCCTACAATCTTCTTGGAGCATTGGAAAGAAAGGAACAACAAGCACTTCAGAGGAATCATACCATCCAGAAGCTCTTGGCTCTCTAGGCTGAAAGAAGACCTATCCCTCCTCACTTATAGGGTGGGAGAAAAGAATAAACCTTCTTACTTTCTTTCTTAGATACCTTGTAATAAGTTCTGAAACCACCTCCCCCCACCCCAAAGTGGGATGGCTTTGTAACATAGGGATGGCTCTGTAACATACAACTCATGTCAGTTCCTGATTCATTTATTTAATTTGTAGTAGGAGCCTCTCCTACTATTTCAGTGGTTCAAAAAAAACTTTGAAAAGTTGCTCAGGAGTATTTACTAGGCATGTTGAGTTGAATTTTGGCATGGTCCAATTATATGGACAGGAAAAGATGTCCAAGAAGTTTGGAGGCAATCAAGCAAAGATAAATAGCACTTGCTTCACAAAGTGCCATTTAGGGAATAATAGGAAAGGAATTAATTGAGCAAGATAAATAACATGGCAAATGAAATATATTGCCATATTTGAGCAAGATAGGACCCAAACAATTTATGAGAATTATTTGGGGATTTTAGGAGTGATGGAGATATAGGTTGCTTCACAACCTAGGGCTTAAAGAGTTATTCCTTTATCAGAAAAGGAATATTCCCAATAAAAAGAATATTGGGATTTGGGATAGGATGGAAATGACATGAGCTATGGATGGTTTTGGGGATTACAAGCCTCTACAAGACCTAGGAAGACATGATCTTCCCAAGTTTTGGAACCACATAGCTACAGAAAAGAAAATTAAATCCAGAAATCCAAGAAAATCCTCAGAAAAAGAAAAGGGCAAAATCTAGGTTGTTACACCTGGTTATGAAATATCTCTGCTTTACTTGAAAGTTAAAGAAGGCAGGAGCAGGAAGGGTAATATGGACACCATGCTGCCTGTCAAAGATTAGTCGGTAGAGGAGGGACTATTCGTTCCTCTCAAGAAACTGGTAGTGTACCATAGCATTATAATCAAGAAAAGCAGGTGGTAACTCAAAGTCATTCCCCCTTATGTGTACCCCAAGATAATTAGCTAAACGGGTGGCATAAATCCCACCAAAGAGATCTCCATCTTTAGCACTAAGGTGTAACCTCCTCGCAATAATAGCCCCCAAGTTATATCGTTTATCACCCGTTACCGCACACTTGAGGACACTAAGATCCGATGCACAAAGGTGGCTATATATGATCATGTTTACCATTAATGCATCTACCTATAAAGAGAGCAAAATAATGTATGGCAGGAAAGTCAATGCTCCCTATGGTAGCTTGTGTGATATTTCTTGTTTCTCCCAAAGTGATGCTAGCAAAGAAGTCATTGTATTCAGTTTTGCGAGGCTCACTAAGAATGCCCCATTGTGGGATTTTGCATGCATCATTAAAATCTTCAAGGTCCATGGTATATGATTTATCATAAAGATCAAATAATAGAGTATGAGTATCGTGCTAGGATGTAAACTCAAATCTTCGCACGAATGAATCAGTGAGGTGGCAGTAATGCCGACACTTATCTAACGCGAAGTCCTCTAGGTCAGTGTTTTGTATGTGCGCATAAAATTCCTCCTTGAAACTAGCATGAACCATGAATTCATCCAACGGCCATTCGCAAGGCCATAGTGGAGCTTCTTTTAGTGGTTCAATGTCTGGCTCACGTATCACGAGCCTTGGGGCTTGCTTCCTTGAGGATCCTCCTTGATATATCTTCCTAAACATTTTTTTTCTTGAGAAAAATTTCTAAAATTTTTAGTGACTCAAACTGGAAATAAACCAAACTCAATAAGATTGATAGCAACAACTCCTACAAATGTCTAGAGGCTATATCATGCATCAAAATTACTTTGGACCATATAAGTTTGCCATGCAAGCTCAAAAATAGGGTCACCACAGCAGCAAAAAATTGCAATATATAAAGCACTAGAACAAAAACTAATTGGACCATTAGAGGAGTCACATACCGAAGAACAATCCCCCAAAACAGTTTTGCAAATGGAGCTTTGCACAAGGAGATCAAAATGGCAGCAAGATGAGCTAGAACACGGGTTTGAGAAACGGGATGATTTTTCTAGAGGAGGACGAAGTAGATGGGTGCTGGAATAAGTGAGGGGGGCCACGTGGGACCCACAAGGCAAGGGGCACACCCAAGGGGTAGGGAGCGCCCTCCACCCTTGTGGTCCACAGGTGCATCCCCCTGCTGCTCTCAGTGCCATAAAATCCTTAAATATTCTATAAAAAATAATACTAAATTTTCATGGCATTTGGAAAAAATTTATTTACGAATATTTTTATTGCACGGATAAATCAGAAAACAAGCAAATACTACTATTTTTGCTTTATTTATTAAAAATAACATATAGTAAAAAATAGGTACAAAAAGTTGTGCTTTCTAAATTCATCCATCTCATGCCCATCAAAAGGAACCCATTAACAAGGTTGATCAAGTCTTATTAACAAACTTCTTTCGAGTAACATGAAACCGGAGAATTTTTGAATAACACTAGGTTACCTCAACGGGGATATGCACGTCCCCAACAATAAGAATATCATATTTCTTTTTGACAGTAGGAAGAGGGAATTCAAAACCTCCAATAGCAATACTTGAAATTTTTTCAATAGAATTGATGCTATTCACTTGAGGTTGTTTCTTTGAAAAGTGTACCGTATGCTCATTACATTAACATGAAAAGTGAAATTTCCCTTATTGCAATTAATAATAGCCCCTGCAGTATTCAAAAAGGGTCTACCAAGGATGATTGACATGTTGTCGTCCTCCGGAATACCAATAATAACAAAGTCCATTAAAATAGTAACATGTGCAACTACGACAGGCACATCCTCACAAATATCAATGTGTATAGCAGTTGATTTATCAGCCATTGTCGAACAGATTTCAGCAGGTGTCAACTTATTCAATTCAAGTCTACGATATAAAGACAAAGGCATAACACTAACACCGTCTCTGAAATCATAGAAAGTAGTATTAACATAGTTTCTTTTAATGGAGCATGGTATAGTTGGTATTCCTGGGTCTCCTAGTTTCTTGGGTAGTCCACCCTTAAAAGTATAATTAGCAAGCATGGTAGAAATTTCAGCTTCCGGTATCTTTCTCTTATTTGTAACAATATCCTTCATATACTTAGCATAAGGAGACATTTCAGGATATCAGTCAATCGCATACGTAAAAAGACAGGTCTAAGAATTTCAACAAAGCGCTCAAAATACTCATCATCCTTTTTCTTGGATGGTTTAGGAGGAAAGGGCATGGGTTTCTGAACCCATGGTTCTCTTTCTTTACCATGTTTCCTAGCAATGAAGTCTCTCTTATCATAACATTTATTCTTAGATTGTGGGTTATCAAGATCGACAACAGGTGTAGTCTCCAGATCATTATCATTACTAGGTTGAGCATCGACATGAACATCATCATTAACATTATCACTAGGTTCATGTTCATCACCACATTGTGTCTCAGCTTCAGAAATAGAAATGCCATTTGGATTCTCAGATGTATCTATAACAGATTCACTAGAAACATGCAAAGTCCTATCAGTTTTCTTTTTCTTTTTATTACTAGGAGGATTAGGTGCATCACTATTAATTCTCCGAGAATCTTTCTCAATTCTCTTAGGATGGCCTTGAGGATTTAAAGGTTCCTGGGTCATCTTACCACCTCTAGTCATAACCCTAACAGCATTATCACTGTTCTTACTATTCAACTCATTGAGCAAATCATCATGTGCCTTAAGTACTTGTTCTACTTGAGTTTTAACCATGGAAGTATGCTTACTAATAATCTTAAGATCACTAACACTTCTACTCATATAATCACCCAAGCGGTCAAGCATGTAAGCATTACGTTTCAATTGTCTACTAACATAAGCATTGAAATTTTCTTGTTTAACAATAAAATTATCAAACTCATCCAAGCATTGACTAGCACACTTATTATGAGGAATATCACCTTCATCAAATCTATAGAGAGAATTTACATCTGCTACCTGTGTCGGGCTATCAAGACCATGTATCACTTCAATAGGTGGTAAATTCTTAACATCTTCAGCTTTAATACCTTTTTCATTCATAGATTTCTTCGCCTCTTGCATATCTTCAGGACTAAGAAGTAGAATACCACTTTTCTTCAGAGTTCGCTTAGGAATTGGTTTAGGAAGTGTCCAATCATTATCATTACTCAATATATTATTCAATAGAAATTCGTCTTGCTCAATAGTTTGTTCCCTGAAAACACAACCAGCACAACTATCTAGGTGGTCTGTAGAAGCATTGATTAGTCCATTATAAAAGATATCAAGTATTTCATTTTTCTTCGGATGATGGTCAGGCAAAGCATTAAGAAATTGGAGAAGCATCCCCCAAGCTTATGGGAGACTCTCTTCTTTAATTTGCACAAAGTTAAATATTTCCTTTAAAGCAACTTGTTTCTTATGAGCAGGGAAATATTTTTCAGAGGAGTAGTAAATCATATCCTGGGGACTAGGATGCAACCAGGAGCAAGAGAATTAAACCATAACTTAGCATCACCCTTTAATGAGAAAGGAAACAATTTAAGAATATAGTAATAGCTAATTGTTTTCCTCATGAGCAAATAGGGTGGCTATATCATTCAGTTTAGTAAGATGTGCGACAACAGTTTCAGATTCATAACCATGGAAAGGATTCGATTCTACCAAAGTAATTAACTCAGGATCGACAGAGAATTCATAATCCTTATGAGTTGCAAAGATAGGTGAAATAGCAGACTTAGGATCATATTGCATTCTAGCATTCAAAGATTTTTCTTTCCACTTGCATAATAATTTCTTAAGATCATCTCTATCCTTATAAGCAAGAAAGTCCCTAGCTACCTCTCCATCCATAACATAACCCTCAAGCATAATAGGAAGTTCATATCTAGGAGAGCTAGTCTTATTAGGTATTTCAAAGTTTTTAGTTTCAATAATTTCATCAGTTTTAGAAATATCATCATCTTCAGCATAGTCAATAGTTCAAATTCTAGCAAGATGTTCATCAAGTAATTCTCCCAGTGGCACAGTTTTATCAAGCAAAGTAACAGCATCATAAGCATCATTCATAGCAGAAGTAGAATCATCAATAACATGCAACGTATCAGAATCAATAGCAGGTGTAGGTATCACAAGCTTACCAAAAACAGAAGGTGAATCAAGTGCAGAGCTAGATGGCAGTTCCTTACCTCCCCTCGTAGTTGAGGGATAGATCTTCGTTTTGTTGTCTTTCAAATTCTTCATAGTGATCAACAAATATAAATCCCAACTGACTCAGAGAGTAGAGCTATGCTCCCCGGCAACATCGCCAGAAAAAGGTCTTGATAACCCACAAGTATAGGGGATTGCAACAGTTTTCGAGGGTAGAGTATTCAACCCAAATTTATTGATTCGACACAAGGGGAGCCAAAGAATATTCTCAAGTATTAGCACCTAAGTTGTCAATTCAACCACACCTAAAGGACTTAATATCTGCAGCAAAGTGTTTAGTAGCAAAGTAGTATGGAAGTAACGGTAACGGTGGCAAAGGTAACAATAGCAGTTTTGTAGCAATCATAACAGTGGCAACGGAGAAGTAACTTAGCAAAGATCAATATGAAAAGAGCTCATAAGCAATGGACCAATGATGGATACTTATGTCGGATGGCATTCATCATGTAACAGTTATAACATAGGGTGACACAGGACTAGCTCCATTCATCAATATAATGTAGGCATGTATTCTGAATATAGTCGTACGTGCTTATGGAAAACAACTAGCATGACATCTTTTGTCCTACCCTCCCGTGGCAGCAAGGTCCTAATGGAAACTAAGGGATATTAAGGCCTCCTTTTAATAGAGTACCGGACCAAAGCATTATCACTTAGTGAATACATGAACTCCTCAAACTACGGTCATCACCGGGAAGTGTCTCGACTATTGTCACTTCGGGGTTGCCGGATCATAACAAGTAGTAGGCGACTGTCACTTGCAAGATAGGATAAAGAACTCACATATATTCATGAAAACATAATAGGTTCAGATCTGAAATCATGGCACTCGGGCCCTAGAGACAAGCATTAAGCATGGCAAAGTCATAGCAACATCAATCTTAGAACATAATGGATACTAGGGATCAAACCCTAACAAAACTAACTCGATTACATGGTAAATCTCATCCAACCCATCACCGTCCAGCAAGCCTACGATGGGATTACTCACTCACGGCGATGAGCATCATGAAATTGGTGATGGAGGATGATTGATGATGAAGATGACGATGGCGATGGATTCCCCTCTCTGGAGCCCCGAACGGACTCCAGATCAGCCCTCCCGAGGATGAACAGGGCGTGGCGGCGGCTCCGTATCATAAAACGCAATGAATCCTTCTCTCTGATTTTTTCTCTCCGAACGTGAATATATGGAGTTGGAGTTGAGGTCGGTGGAGGCCCAGGGGACCCCATGAGACAGGAGGGCGCGCCTAGGGGGTAGGGCGCATTGCCCTACTGTTCTTTGGTCAAAAAGGGGGGGTAGGGCGCGCACCCACCCTCGTAGCCAGGGTGTGGGACTCCTTCAGCTGATTCATTTGCCAGTATTTTTTATTAATTCTAAAAAGTATCTCCGTGAAGTTTCAGGTCATTCCGAGAACTTTTATTTCTGGACAAAAATAACACCATGTCACTTTTGCTAAAAACAGCGTCAGTCCGGGTTAGTTCCATTCAAATCATGAAAATTAGAGTCCAAAACAATGGCAAAAGAGTTTGGAAAAGTAGATACGTTGGAGACGTATCAAAAATCTGGAGTGAAAACAAGGTCTTATGAGCAGTCAGTGCTACCTATCGATGCAGATTTCTTGTTGGTTACAGATATCTCCTTAGAGGAGGATTCAGAGACAGATGACCAGTCGTATGCCCCCCCCCCCCCCGAGGTGCGTGCTCTAACTTGGCAGGGTTATATTGCTCATATCATGCATATGGTGTCTTGCATTGCCATACCATCTGCTTAGATTGGACATGCTTTGTGTGAATGCCTCCTATTTGCTTTATATATCAGATATGCGAATTATACAATGGCATGTTTTTCAGCCAGTTATCATATACGTGAATTATGTACAGCCTTGTAGCCTGGCATCATATATGTGAATTATCTCATGCCATCCTTTTTTTATTACGTATTTCATTTGTCGACAATCTATGCATATTGAACTACTCTTCATGTGTATCAGCCATTTGAGTCGGTTATGGAAAAATCGGGAGTGAAAACAAGGTCTTCAGAGCAGGCAATGGTACCTGTTGAAGCATATATCTCGATGGTTACAGGTAGCTCCTCAAAGGAGGATTCAGCAACGGATGACCAATCCTATATACCACCTGAGGTGTATGATCTAATTTGCAATGTTTATATTTCTCATATCATGCATATGGTGTCTTGCATTGCTTAGTGTAGAAATCATATGCACAATATTCAGTTCCATCTGCTTAGTTTAGAGATCATACATGCGAGTGCCAGCTGCTTAGTATATGAATCAATTATGACAATTATATCATGCCGTCATGTATACTTAGACAACATGTATGTGAATTATTTCATCCCAACCTATTTTAGAAAGACATCATATAGTTTTGTCATGTCATCCTATTTAGATAATCATCATATGTGTCATTATCCTGTTAAGTTATCCATCATATATCTGAAACGGTGTCATGCTATCCTGTTTAGTTAGCCATCATATATGTAAAATGGTTTCATGCTGTCCTATTTGGTTAGATAACATATATGTGAATTACCACATCTGTCTGTCATACAATATATGTACGTTCAATTTATTTTCTTGTTTATCAGCCATTTGAACTGGAGGGGGTGATGGCAATATCTATGGGAGCAAAAACCCGTTCTTCACAAAAGACAGTGCTACCCATCGATGCAGATAGAACCATGGTTGTACTGGCGAATGAACTAGCCCCACCACACATAATCGAGACTCTTCCAGATTGCACACTTACACTATTGGACAGAGAACCAGCTACAACCCATCTAACCCCAACCCCAGCGGATAGTAACCCACTTCTAGATGACACAACACCATGTCCACCGCAGAGTACCCCCACACGAGCTGATGGTAAAGCAACTGCAGTGCCCAAAGCACAAAGACCACCATAGAGAACCCAAACTCCACAGTGAACCCTCTACTAATGATGCAACGTCATCATGATTACTATTCATAAACTTGCATTAATTCAAACCCCATTCAAATTCAAATTTAAGATAAAGTCAAATATTTTTTTTCTTCAATCAGTAAAACTAAAATGTTCAAATAATTCTATAAATTCCCGTGATCATCTTCATGATGAAACCAACTTCATTTGGCTCACAATTAAATTCCTAGGAAATTAATAAGTGGTCCAACAACACATAACTTGGCCATTCTGAATCCTAAACATACTTCTCCTAGAGGCTTGTGTGTGGCTCAATAATATTACCCTGGAATTTTATGCAAAGTTTTGTAATGAATAGAATTAGTTTGATGGCTAAACTTTTAGAGGTCAGTAACTACTAATAATTTCAGAGAAAGAAATAGAAAGAACCATTTTACACCTTCGGCCCATTTAGCAAAGGAAGGAGATCCAGCCCAGCCCAACTCACCTCATCTCCCTTCCCTATTCACACAGGGGATCGTGGCAACAATCCACCAGCGCCATGGCCACCGATGGCACTGTGGCAGACATCCCGTGCCTCCCCGTTGTTTCCCTCGGTAGATAATAGCAACCCCCACCCCCCTCTTCCTCTCCCCCAAACCCTAGTACGTTCCTCACCCATCCTCTTGTCCCTCTCCTCCCCACAGCGCAGACCCGCCGCCGCCGTTGACATGCCTCACCTGACATGCACGCTCTCCATCATCCTCATGCCCGGAGACCATGCCCCATAGCCGTGTCGTGCTCTGCTACATCCTCTACGCCGACGTGAACAAGCCAGAGGCCACTCCATCACCGAATCCTCATTGTCATCTACCTTCGCCCCGTTGATCTGCCACCGTCGCTGCACCTCATCCTCCACGAGCTCGCCGAAGACCTCCGTTGTGAGCCCTCTCCCCGTTCCCCCTATTTCCCTCTTAGAATCGATGCCATAGGCCGCTGTTCCACCTCCCCTACTCGAAGCCATGCCCGCCGTGATCCCTGGCCGCGCTTGTCGGCCTCTAGCTGTGATCGCCTACGCCCGAACGCGCCCTGCGCCCGGCGCGGCCAACGCGTACATGATGTCTACTATGCAACCTTCTTCTTGTAGATGTTGTTGGGCCTCCAAGTGCAGAGGTTTGTAGGACAGTAGAAAATTTCCATCAAGTGGATGACCTAAGGTTTATCAATCCGTGGGAGGCGTAGGATGAAGATGGTCTCTCTCAAACAACCCTGCAACCAAATAACAATGAGTCTCTTGTGTCCCCAACACACCCAATACAATGGTAAATTGTATAGGTGCACTAGTTCAGCGATGGTGATACAAGTGCAATATGGATGGTAGATATAAGTTTTTGTAATCAGAAATTATAAAAACAGCAAGGTAACTAATGATAAAAGTGACGTAAACGGTATTGCAATGCTTCGAAACAAGGCCTAGGGTTCATACTTTCACTAGTGCAAGTTCTCTCAACAATAATAACATAATTAGATCATATAACAATCCCTCAACATGCAACAAAGAGTCACTCCAAAGTCACTAATAGCGGAGAACAAACAAAAAGATTATTGTAGGGTACGAAACCACCTCAAAGTTATTCTTTTCGATCAATCCATTGGGCTATTCCTATAAGTGTCACAAACAGCCCTAGAGTTCGTAATAAAATAACACCTTAAGACACACATCAACCAAAACCCTAATGTCACCTAGATACTCCAATGTCACCACAAGTATCCGTGGGTATGATTACACGGCATGCATCACACAATCTCAGATTCATCTATTCAAACCAACACAAAGAACTTCAAAGAGTGCCCCAAAGTTTCTACTGGAGAGTCAAGACGAAAACGTGGGCCAACCCCTATTCATAAGTTCACAAGGTCAGTGAACCCGCAAGATCGTGCCAAATCAAGAACACGAGAGAGAGAGAGATAGAGACAGAGAGAGATCAAACACATAGCTACTGGTACATACCCTCAGCCCCGAGGGTGAACTACTCCCTCCTCGTCATGGAGAGTGTCGGGATGATGAAGATGGCCACCGGTGATGGATTCCCCCTCCGGAAGGGTGCCAGAACAGGCTCCCGAGAGGTTTTTGGTGGCTATAGAGGCTTGCGGCGGCGGAACTCCCGGTCTAGGTTTCTTTTTGGAAGTTTGGGTATTTATAGGATGGTTTGGCGTCGAGAACAAGTTAGGGGACCCACGAGGAGTCCACGAGGCACGGGGGCACGCCCCAGGGGGGTGGGCGCGCCCCCCACCCTCGTGAGCCCCACGGGACTCCTCTCCGATAAATTTTTGTTCCAATATTTTTTATATTTTCCAGAAAAAATCTCCATTATTTTCAGCGCATTCCGAGAACTTTTATTTCTGCACAAAAACAACACCACGGTAGTTCTGCTGAAAACAGCTTCAGTCCAGGTTAGTTCTGACCAAATCATACCAAAAGCATGTAAAAATGTTATAAACATGGCATGAATACATCAAAAAATTATAGATACGTTGGAAACGTATCAGCATCCCCAAGCTTAATTCCTGCTCGTCCTCGAGTAGGTAAATGATAAAAACAAAAATTTTGATGTGTAATGCTACCTAACATACTTATCAATGTAATCTTCTATATTGTGGCAAGAATATTCAGATCCATAAGATTCAAAACAAAAGTTTAATATTGACATAAAAACAATAATACTTCAAACATACTAACAAAGCAATCATGTCTTCTCAAGATAACATGGCCAAGGAAAGCTATCCCTACAAAATCATATAGTCTGGCTATGCTCTATCTTCACACGGAATATTTAAATCGTGCACAACCCCGGTTTCAGCCAAGTAATTGTTTCATACTTTAGTATTTTCAAACTTTTTCAATCTTCATGCAATACATGAGCATGAGCCATGGACATAGCACTATAGGTGGAATAGAATGGTGGTTGCGGAGAAGACAAAAAGGAGAAGATAGTCTCACATCAACTAGGCGTATCAGCGGGCTATACAGATGCCCATCAATAGATATCAATGTGAGTGAGTAGGGATTGCCATGCAACAGATGCACTAGAGCTATAAGTTTATGGAAGCTCAACAAAAGAAACTAAGTGGGTGTGCATCCAACTTGCTTGCTCACGAGACCTAGGGCACTTTTGAGGAAGCCCATCATTGGAATAAACAAGCCAAGTTCTATAATGAAAAATTCCCACTAGTATATGAAAGTGAGACCATAGGAGACTCTCTACAATGAAGATCATGGTGCTACTGTCGGTGTCAAAACTGGCGAATCTCGGGTAGGGGGTCCCGATCTGTGTGTCTTAGGCTGATGGTAACAGGAAGCAAGGGACATAATGTTTACCCAGGTTCGGGCCCTCTCGATGGAGGTAAAACCCTACTTCCTGCTTGATTAATATTGATGATATGAGTAGTACAAGAGTAGATCTACCATGAGATCGTAGAGGCTAAACCCTAAGAGCTAGCCTATGATGATTATGATTGTAATTATGATCGGCCTTCTAAGGACCAACCTCTCCGGTTTATATAGACATTGGAGAGGGCTAGGGTTCACATGGAGTCGGTTACAAGGAAGGAAATATAATATCCGGATCGCCAAGCTTGTCATACACGCAAAGGAGAGTCCCACCCGGACACGGGACGGAGTCTTGAGTCTTGTATCTTCACGTTCCAATAGTCCGGACGATGTATATAGTCCGGCTGTCCGGATACCCCCTAATCCAGGACACCCTCAGTAGCCCCTGGACCAGTCTTCAATGACGATGAGTCCGGCGCACAGTCTTGTATTCAGCATTGCAAGGCGGGTTCCATCTCCGAATACTCCACAGTAATTATCGAACACTTAGACCGTGTTCGGATCTGCGAGATGATTCTCACATACCATCGTAGGGATCATAACATAAATTTGATCTGCTGGCAATCTTCGTACGTCGTGCCTTCGCATCGTGGCCTAGTCCAACACGAATCGGTGTTTCTCGCCCCACCTCGACTCGCGTTGCGAGGCTGTTTTATTGGCACGTCCTGCCAAAGCAGATATTGTGTTCCTCTTATTACGGGATCTTCCATCAACACGGGCGTGTGTAACCCCACGACGACCGTTGGCATGACTTCGTATGCTTTTAGATAAGCCTCAAGCGGTCACCCTGAGGACTCTTGATATTCACCCCCTTTATAAAGGGGTCGAGGCCTATGCCTCTTTTCCACCTCCCTCGCGCCTTCTCGCACCTCGAGTTCTAACACCCGAGACCTAAGCTCCATCACCCCAGATCCTCCAATATGTCTGGATCCAACCCTCAAGGCTGGTGGGTGGCCTCCTCGATCCAAGAGGAGGACATTGCGAAGCTTAGGGAGGTCGGATATCTGACTGCCGACATCCAGCACAGGCTTCCTGCTCCAGGGCAGGTCATCCCTACACCGGAGCCCAATGAGAGCGTTGTGTTTGTTCCTCACTTCCTCCACGGCTTGGGCCTCACCCTTGATCCTTTTGTGAGGGGGCTCATGTTCTATTACGGGTTGGATTTTCATGATCTAGCTCCAGACGCTATCCCCCATATCTCGTCGTTCATTATAGTGTGCGAGGCCTTCCTCCATGTCACCCCACACTTTGGCTTATGGATCAAGACCTTCAATGTGAAGCCAAAGATGATCGAGGGGCGACATGCGGAGTGCGGAGGTGCCATAATAAGCAGGAACGCCGATGCCAAATGGCCAGAGGGTTCTTTCCCCGAAGTATCTGATGTATGGCAACGGAGGTGGTTTTATGTTTCGGCTCCCAGAGGCACAAAGTGGGTGGCCGCCCCCGAGTTCCGCTCGGGCCTTCCGTCACAACTAGCGTCTTGGACCGACGTAGGACAGAATTGGGGGCCTGCTGGTGATGTACTGATCATTTGTAATATAGCGGGGTTTTTACGCCCCAAACTACGAGTGTCGTGTTCTCCACAGGGACTAGGCGATGGCAACTATGCTCGGCTAAAGCTAGGTAACATGATATTGGGTGATGAAAATAGAAAATAAACTAACACTAACAAGAGTATCAATAAAGGAAAAGACAAAGAAACAAAGGGAGGTTCAGATTGTACTTTTAGTCTTTTTGATATTATCATTTTACTTGAGAAAGTAGACACTGACACAAGAATACAAATATGACCAAAGGGAAACAACAATACTAGAACACATATATTTATCTAACAAATGTATGACAGAGAGAAGAAACAAGGACATGGATGATAATGCTTCATGTCACAACAAATATTACAGGTATAGAGCTAATACAGAGACTGAAAATTAAATGATCACACAACTGACTACCACAAAGAGTAATTTCAATACAAAATAGAACCACAAGTAGTAATGTGAATTTATACAAACCACTAACTGAAATAGAGGCCCCATATATATAATTGTTTCACATCAAACACACACATATATGCATTTATATCACACGAACAATAAACTGGACACAAATCATCGGCAAGTACAGAATATGTGTGACATATATAGCTAGTTCTTACACGTCAACAAAAGTGACACTAAATTGTTCTACTTCTTGCAGATTAATAGAGAACAACCAAACAAGCACAAGTCTAAATAACACAAGGTCTAACACGTCTCTGATACATAGAAATTATAGAGAGAGAGAGAGAGAGAGAGAGAGAGAGAGAAGCAGTAGGGTGTGAGAGGAGCAGCAGAGAGAGTTGAGGGAGAAGCAGCAGGGGCGCAGCAAGAAGGTGCAGCAATAGAAGAAGAGCATCAGAAAGACAGAGAGGCAAGGAGCAAGAACAACGAGGCAAGGGAAGAAGAAGAGTAGTAGCAGTAGGGGAGGAAGAGAGAAGGCGCAGTAGCAGGTCAGGGAGATATAAAGCAGCAGGAGGAGGGAGTAGTAGCAGCAGGAGGTCGAGGGGAAGAAGGAAAGCAACACAAGGGTGCAAGGAAGAGCAGCAACAGAAGTAAGGGAAGGAGAACTCGCGCAGAGGTTCAGACGCCCGCGTCCTCGTGTCTGATGGGACGCGTGAGTGGTGATGGTGGAGTGGTGGCGCTGGTGATGGTGGATGATGGTGCTGGTGGATGGAGATGGGTGATGTGGTGCTGGAGGTGGGTGGCGCAACAGCGAAGGTGGAGGCGCGGTGGAGCGGTGGCGCGCTCCACGCCGGCCGGCTGCGGCGGCGGCCGGTGGTGGAGAAGGTGGGGTGAGGAAGATGGAGATGCCAGGCCCGATGGGGATTAGCTGCCGCTAGGGATTTTGACCCCTCCTCTGATCTGCCACTTTGCAATTTTGGCCCTTCTCCTTTTCTTCTTTCTTCATAAGAAGGTCCCTTTCTTCTTTCACTTGTCCCATGGAGCATCATTTCTTCACACACAAGTCCCTCTGTCTTTCTTCTTCCTTTTCACTTGACTGGCTCTCTTAGCCACTAGTCCAGATCTTGAAGTTTATAGTGCCTTTGCAAACTTTTCTGCAAAAGGAACACAATGACTGGTAAATGATACTTTATATGATTTTCATGCAAATATTCAATATTTCACAGCAAGAGTTGATGGTCATATCTCAATAAATAATATATTTCTATGCCAAAATTGTATATATGAAATGTGCTTATCAAGTTCCCCCACACTTAAACTTTTGCTTGTCCTCAAGCAAAGGCATATGACAAGAGCAAGAATGTGCACAGTGAGCTGACTAGAGAATACCAAGTGAAGTAGATCTCTAAACAGTGCATGCTTTGGACTTAGCTAGTGAAAATTAATGGTCAAGAGTGCTACAAAGCAATAGGATACTAGTTGACTCAATCATTTTATACTTTTACAATGATAAAAGTGGATCAACAAGTTCAAATGATGATTGTGCCAAAGGTTCCTAAAGAGAGCATGATCCAGAGCACAAAAAAGAACATAAACTTGTGATCAGTTCACTTATTTACAGAAGTAAAGCAATGATAATATTTTATCGATCTCACCAAAGGAGCATACCACTGATCCCGAGAACATGGTATACACCTGGATCGACCAATTATTAGTTATTTTTTTTGTTTGTCTCCCCAAAGGAACATACCACCGATCCCGAGAACATGGTATACACCTGGTTCGACAATTAAATTTTTTTATTAATAATTACTGCCCAAGCTAACCTGATTTCACATGCCACCGATCTCGGGAACATGACATGCTACTGTAGGTAGCCAGACTTATTTATACATTATTAGTTATCTTAAATGAACAACGCATAAGAACAAAAACAGGAATCATCACTTCTCCATGTCTGGTTCACATGCTACCGATCCAGGGAACATAGCATGCTAATCCATAGTGGTTAGGTGATTGCTCTCAATGGGAAGACACTTGGCACAAATTCAGCATCTAAACATGGTGATCTAGGTGTATCAAGGTAAAAGTAGAAAATGATTAAGTTTTCTAGTGTACTAGGGATTTGAGCACTCAAAACTAATAGCTTTCACTAATTTCAGCAAAGCAAGCATTGTATAGATCACTAGTTTACAAGGCATTCAACACTCAGTTCACATATTCACATCAATCGCCCTATGTGGAAGGTAAAATTCAGTGGGACGGTATTTAAGAAATGACTCAAGCAACCCAAATAAAATTTGATTTCAGCATGTATCAATGGATGATATACTCGGAATGGGTCATGAAACAGCTCACCGGGCTTTGATGATGTAGCACTCTCTCGATCACCTCACCAACTGCAGCTCTTCTCCCTTGCTTCCTCATGGATGCTCCAGCTTCACTCTTCCATATGTGTGCCCCATTGCTTCTCCTCATCGCCATTCTCTAGCTCCACCAGGATCCCAGGGAATGTCATCTCGAACTTGGTCAGCATGTAGTGGATCGTGCACAAGCAACAACCTGAAAGAGCACTCAACCAAAGAGACAATGCAAGTGGTAGGGATAATACCCTCCAAGTCATCAATCGAATATCCAATTACATAAGCATAGCTATAAAGCACATGTTCAGGATGGTAGAAATCAGCAAGGTCAACACTAACACGAGGATGATATTTATCATTAAGCTCAAGACTAGCATGGGAATGATATGTTTCATTAAGCATAGGACTAGCACGAGGAAAGTAACTATGATCATCACAAATGAGAGTAATGCCACTAACAGGGTATATATCATCATATCCAAGCAAATGAGTTTTCAAATCAATCTTAAGTGATGGTATCATGTAATGCAAGGTGGTAGCAAAGAAATCACAAGGCATCATGTCATCAAGAGGATTGAGTAAACCTGACACATCACGCTCTGGTATGACAATAGGCAAATGAATCTCATGTTCTTCATCTTCATCTATAGCAGCTTCTTGTACTTCTTTAGGAGTAATAGATGATGAGTCTTCAACTTGATCACTTGGGAATTGCAGCTCTTGACCATCTTGTTCCTTGTCTTCTAGTTCATCTTCTTCAATCTGAGGTCTTTCTTCCTCTGGACTCTTGCTATCTTGCTCAACTGGATGTGACGGTGTTGGAACCTCGCATGTATCAAGGGGAATCTCGTCCACACTCAACTCAAGGAGGGAAGAGATAGTACTGCCAGCGTTGATGTTCTTCTCAATCTTCCACTAGCTCCTTTCCACTCTTAATCTTCTTCATTTCCTCAAGTATCACCTTCCTAATAGGATCATCCTCGGCACTCCAAGTGAACTCGAGACTCAAAAGTGTGAGCTTGTCTATGTCATCGAACTCATCTTGAGTGGGCACTTGCACATGAGATTGCACAACAGGTGCTGGAGTTGTTGGTTGACCAAATGGAGGACCATTTAACTCCATTGGACACATCTTCTGGTGTAGAGGTATATGAATAGGAGCTGAATAAGACTGTTGTGGAGCATAGTTGTGGTTCTCCTCATTGTACCTGAATCCCTGCGTATGATTACTAGAAGCAAACGGTGAGATCTCAGGGTTATTGCTCCTATATGACATATTCTGGTTTTCAGGCCACCCATGTGTGTAATTGTTTTGGTATGAGCTATGCTGTTGAGCGAAGCTCATGCCAAAACAATCCGGAGGATGGGAGTAACCACGCTGACATTCAGCGGGCGAATGGCCCTGAAATCCACAAATATGGCAGGTAGGAGCAACATAAGGATGGCCTCTAGAATAAGGAACATAAGAGCAAGGCCTATCCTCAAAAACTACTTCTCGCTGCCGAGCTAAATCATCTAATCGATGGGAAATCTTACCTATGAGTTCTTGAACACTTTCCGTGTTGTTTGTAGTGTTGCTCGCATAAGCCTGATGATCTAAATAGTAAGCCATAACCAAGAGGATAATCCAACCTGCAAAAAGGAAAAGAAGACAAAAAGATACTAACTAAAACAGGGGTTAGTGGCTAGAGATATATCACAAATATATGGCACAAGATGAAAATAAGAAAAACCTAGTCTATAGCCTAGCACAATCGCTCGACGCTAGTCCCCGACAACGGCGCCAAAATGATCATTTGTAATATAGCGGGGTTTTTACGCCCCAAACTACGAGTGTCGTGTTCTCCACAGGGACTAGGCGATGGAAACTATGCTCGGCTAAAGCTAGGTAACATGATATTGGGTGATGAAAATAGAAAATAAAGTAACACTAACAAGAGTATCAATAAAGGAAAAGACACAGAAACAAAGGGAGGTTCAGATTGTACTTTTAGTCTTTTTGGTATTATCGTTTTACTTGAGAAAGTAGACACTAACACAAGAATACAAATATGACCAAATGGAAACAACAATACTAGAACACATATATTTATCTAACAAATGTATGACAGAGAGAAGAAACAAGATAAAGGACATGGATGATAATGCTTCATGTCACAACAAATATTACATGTACAGAGCTAATACAGAGACTGGAAATTAAATGATCACACAACTGACTACCACAAAGAGTAATTTCAATACAAAATAGAATCACGAGTAGTAATCTGAATTTATACAAACCACTAACTGAAATACATGCCCCATATATATAATTGTTTCACATCAAACACACACACATATGCATTTATGTCACACGAACAATAAACTGGACACAAATCATCAGCAAGTACAGAATATGTGTGACATATATAGCTAGTTCTTACACGTCAACAAAAGTGACACTAAATTGTTCTACTTCTTGCAGATTAATAGAGAACAACCAAACAAGCACAAGTCTGAATAACACAAGGTCTAACAACGTCTCTGCTACATAGAAATTACACACACACACACACACAGAGAGAGAGAGAGAGAGAGAAGCAGTAGGGCGTGAGAGGAGCAGCAGAGAGAGTTGAGGGAGAAGCAGCAGGGGCGCAGCAAGAAGGTGCAGCAATAGAAGAAGAGCATCAGAAAGACAGAGAGGCAAGGAGCAAGAACAGCGAGGCAAGGGAAGAAGAAGAGCAGTAGCAGTAGGGGAGGAAGAGAGAAGGCGCAGCAGCAGGTCAGGGAGATATAAAGCAGCAGCAAGGCGATGGAGAGAGGGAGTAGTAGCAGCAGGAGGTCGAGGGTAAGAAGGACAGCAACACAGGGGTGCAAGGAAGAGCAGCAGCAGAAGTAAGGGAAGGAGAACTCGCGCGGAGGTTCAGACGCCTGCGTCCTCGTGTCTGATGGGACGCGTGAGTGGTGATGGTGGAGTGGTGGCGCTGGTGATGGTGGATGATGGTGCTGGTGGATGGAGATGGGTGATGTGGTGCTGGAGGTGGGTGGCGCGACGGCGAAGGTGGAGGCGCGGTGGAGCGGTGGAGCTCCCCACACCGGCCTGGCTGCGGCGGCGGCCGGTGGTGGAGAAGGTGGGGTGAGGAAGATGGAGATGCCAGGCCCGATGGGGATTAGCTGCCGCTAGGGATTTTGACCCCTCCTCTGATCTGCCACTTTGCAATTTTGGCCCTTCTCCTTTTCTTCTTTCTTCATAAGAAGGTCCCTTTCTTCTTTAACTTGTCCCATGGAGCATCATTTCTTCACACACAAGTCCCTCTGTCTTTCTTCTTCCTTTTCACTTGACTAGTTCTCTTAGCCACTAGTCCAGATCTTGAAGTTTATAGTGCCTTTGCGAACTTTTCTGCAAAAGAAACACAATGACTGGTAAATGATACTTTATATGATTTTCATGCAAATATTCAATATTTCATAGCAAGAATTGATGGTCATATCTCAATAAAAAATATATTTCTATGCCAAAATTGTATATATATGAAATGTGCTTATCATGTACCAATACTGCGAGGCACGCGCTAGGTGTGCTCCATATGGATAGTAGCCCCTGAGACTCTGGTTGCCCGCCCTAGGCGGCAAACAGGGTATCATATAGTAAAGATTGTGCTTGTGCATATGCACAGGTATCTAAGGGTTCGGCAGCCGACCAGTCCGTTGAAGTTGCCGAGCTAAGGAGGCAGATCGGATCTATTGATGTCGATATCACACTGGTGAACGAGCGGCTGGACGAGTCACAAGGTATGTGCTCTGCTTTCCTTATTGTGTTGTATAGGAAGATATGAGAGGGACATAATATTAATGCGATATGCTTGGACTACAGATGGTGCTGCTGCCGTGGAAGCCCCGAGAGCGGAACTTGCCCAGGCCAAGGAACAAGCTCGGGTTAGCAGTGCGGCTGCCCTAAAGGTGGCCGAAGAATTGAGAGCCGAACAGGCTGCTCATCGCCGAAGCGAAGAAAAGATAGCCGAAATGGTTGTGGAGTTGAAAAATGCCGCCGACCGGTATGAACTCCTTGAAAAGGAGAATAAGGCTAGTTCGGCCGACCTGAACATGGCACTTAATGCCACCAAGGAGATGCGGACCGAGGTTAGGGGTGTGCGGGAGGAGCTTCAACAGGCTGGTAAAATCGCGGTTGGGGGCTCCTACTTACATCGGACGAAGTTTTTGAATCCGAAGTATGCTCCCCTGGATGGACGCTGGAGTCCTGCAGATGTGTATGCGGACTTGGCGAAGAGTACAGCTGATGCAGCCAAGTTTTTTGAGGATCAAGGTGATAAAGAAGTAGAGAAGCTTTTCTGGTCGCAATTCAATGCTCCCACGCGCCCGCTGCCGTTAAGTGAGAAGATGGCTGCTGTGGCGGAGCTTCAGAGGCTGTTCGGGCTTGCAATGCGGTCTGTAATAGACCATCTTTGGCCGAAGGGGCCTAAGCCGGACAGTTACTTTGGTTTGGTGCAACAATTCCTTGGGGTCGTGCCTCAGATCGATGCCATGAGAAGGTCGGCGTGCATAGAGGGTGCACGAATGGCTCTTGCCCGTGTTAAAGCATATTGGACAGATATGGAGGCCACCGTTATAGCGACCCAGAATCCGGCGGGAGGCCAGTATCCGACCGAGCACAACTTGGCGCAGGTAACAGAAGGTGCCCGCTTAATAGAGGCGCAGTGCTCGAAGAATGTCTTATTCGAGTGTCAGATCGAATCATTGTAAAAACAATGTTATTGTGGTTACAAGGCTATATTTATACTTTTTGCCTAAAAGTATTGTTGTGTCACTTGTGCGGCCATATATATATATATATATATATATATATATATATATATATGTGTGTGTGTGTGTGTGTGTGTGTGTGTGTGTGTGTGTGTGTAATACGAAAGTTAGCAGTCGTTGGCTTCAGCTGCCACGCATACAATGCGGGGGTGTTCGCAAAAAATATGCGTAATCACACTTGATCCAACGTCTTGGTCCATTAAGGAGGTGATCGCACGTCGAACTAGGCAACCGGACTATATAGCTGTAACACTTTCTCTTAGCCATGGGAGTCTAACGGTGGGGCTACTATGTGGCCCCTGGTACCTTCGCGTGCATCTGGATACGGGTGCGTGTGTACATGACCGGCAAACGGTCCTTCATTAATGCGGAGGGATCCTAAAGATTCCGATAAGTCTTCGAGTGGTTGAACAGTCTCTCACTGTATCATGACAGTCAGTTTTTGGCTTTCTCTACTGAGGTGCTCATCTGGAATAACCAGGGCACAATCGCAGTAGTTCTCCTTTGGCCGCCTTAGCCGATAAGAACGGAACATAAGGCGGCAAACCCAGGAGCCGGGCAAACCCAACATTTGACCAAAGACATGATTCGGAGCTGATGCATATAAGGCTAAACTCGTGGCGCCGAACACTCCCGAAGGTATTCAGAATTTGTAACAAGAAATGGGCTGAAGAATGCCCTTTCATTATAAACCCTGTATTTCCAGGTACGCGCATTAATCTGTCATGGCGAAATGCCAATAACGGCAGTATCCTCTGTGGGTGTAGTACCCATGGGATGTGTGAACAACAAGCGGCAATATAAAAGGTTTACACAGGGGCTTAATCTAAAGAGAAACCTTTGAGCGGGGCCCTGCTGCACGTCTGCACCTTTATCTCCATTGTGCCGTATCCTGGAAGGGTATCGCGCGAAAGTTGTCTATAAAAAAGAAAACTCGTCTAGGAGAGTACAACGTGAGTATGCGATGGATAGTAAAAGTTTTAAGACGTTGGCCTGCCAATAAGGTTGAGCCAAGTGTGGGGCTATATTTATAGCCCCTGGTGTCCCCTATGGGATTACATATACGGTGCCCTGGTTCAGTTTTATCCGGGCTACCGGACTCGTCTAACCATGTCTGTGGTCTTAATGATCAGTCATAATTTCTGATATTGGAGGCCGCTCATAGACCGACCGCTATGGCCATCGCATGTTCCTCTGCGTGTGAAGAGTGCTCTATGTTTCCGATAACGGTGATGACGCCACGTGGACTGGGCATCTTGAGTGTAAGGTAGGCATAGTGTGGTATTGCGTTGAAGCGGACGAAGGCCGCTCTTCCAAGCAATGCGTGATAGCTGCTCCAGAAGGG
Source organism: Triticum aestivum (assembly GCF_018294505.1). NCBI lineage: Eukaryota > Viridiplantae > Streptophyta > Magnoliopsida > Poales > Poaceae > Triticum > Triticum aestivum. The sequence continues at coordinate 114,165,210 of NC_057795.1, forward strand.
TGCGAAGGTGAAGAGTAATTCTTCGCTTCTGGAGTTGCCTGGGGAGCCGAACGTTACATCCAGCACGACGGAGCCCCTGCCATAGGCTTCAACGCCTGGTATCACCCCTTCAAAGGTGGTGTTGCTTTGGCTGATCCTGGATGGGTCTATCCCCATTCTGCGGACAGTGTCCTAGTATATTAAATTGAGACTACTGCCGCCGTCCATAAGGACAATGGTGAGATGGTATCCGTCGATTATTGGGTCAAGCACCAAGGCCTATGATCCTCCGCGCCGAATACTAGTCAGGCGGTCTGCGTGATCGAAGGTGATCGGACAAGCCATCCAGTAGTTAGCTGTGGGTACGATGGGCTCTATAGCGTACGCGTCTTTGAGCGCGCGTTCGTGCCTTCTCGTGGATGTGTGAGTCGCGTGGATCATGTTTACTGTTTTAACCTCTGGTTGGAATTTTTTCTGTCCCCCAGTGTTCGGCTGGCGAGGTTCATCCTCGTCTTCACTTGGTGTTTCCCTTCCCTTGTGTTCGGCAGTTAATTTGCCGGCCTGCTTGAAGACCCAGCACTCTCTGTGTGTGGTTCGCAGGTTTGTCAGGGGTGCCATGAATTTGGCACAGTCTGTCCAGGACTCTGTTCAGACCGGATGGTCCCTCTTTACTGCTTTTAAGTGGCTTCTTTTGCTGATCGGGTCGAGAGCCCCTGAATATAGTGTTTACCGTTGTGTTGTCCGGGCTCTCTTCCTTGTTTTGATGTTTGTTTTTGTTACGTCGTGGCTTCCCGTTGCCATCCCTTATTTCGGATGTGCTGGGATCGCTGGTGCCTTCACGGGCCAGCCAGCTATCTTCACCCGCGCAAAAGCGGGTCATAAGGCTTGTTAAGGCTGCCATTGTCCTTGGCTTTTCTTGGCCGAGGTTTCTGGCGAGCCACTTGTCGCGGATGCTGTGTTTGAATGCCGCTAAGGCTTCGGCATCCGGAAAATTGACAATTTGATTCTTCTTAGTGAGGAATCTGTTCCAAAGCTTGCAAGAGGACTCTCCGGGCTGTTGGATTATGTGACTTAAATCGTCCGCATCTGGAGGCCAGACATAAGTCCCTTGAAAATTGGCCCTAAAAGCGTCCTCGAGTTCCTCCCAACTCCCAATTGAATTTTCAGGGAGGCCTTTCAACCAGTGTCGAGCTGGTCCCTTCAACTTGAGGGGAAGGTATTTGATGGCGTGGAGATCATCCCCACGAGCCATGTGAATATGCAGGATAAAATCCTCGATCCAGACCCCTGGGTCTGTCATTCCATCGTATGCTTCTATGTTCACAGGTTTAAAACCTTGTGGAAATTCATGGTCCAGTACTTCTTCGGTGAAGCACAGGGGGTGGGCAACCCCTCTGTATCTGGACGTGCTATGGCATGCCATCGGCTGTTGTTGTGTCCGGTGCTTATTTCGGACTGGTATTTGGTTGGTATGATCATTTTGGTGACCATAGTCCCTCGCTGGGGTATGTCCTTTAGATCCGTAGATGGACCTGGCCGTGCCAGTGTTCTTATCTAGGTGCTCACGCAAAATTGAGCGCGGCGTCGGTAGCCGCTCTGTTGCGGTTATGAAGCGGTACATCGGGCCTCCTGGTCGTGTTATTCTTTGGTGGAATAGCCTCGTCGTCGAATTCTGGCAATAGCTTACGTTTTGGATAGCTCTTTGTATGGCGTTCGTCGCCGTATCTTTCTTCAGTGTCTAGCACTTTATTCCATCTACGATTGAGCGTTCCCTGCGCGGCCTTTAGCCGTCGCTTCTGCTTCTTTAGACTTCTCGCTGTGGCCATAAGCCTTCGGTGGAGGTTATCTCGTTCCGCGCGTGTTTCCTGGATGATGAATGCATTGTCATCCGGACTGTGTTCTTGTGCTGGGTCGGTTTGATGAACTCGTCCCTCGGGATCATTGTGATCGAGCGTCCGCTCCGAACTATGTTCGGCACGACCTGGCTCGTTCTGTTCCATCGCTGGGTCCGTATGGTTGTTATTGCCTTCGGAGTTGACTGGGGTGTCGATCTTTCTGGCGCTCTTGTCGCTATTTTTACTGTTGCTGGACTTTGAGCGGCATCTACGCCGTCATTTTGGCTTTTGTCCGGGGATTTTATCTTCTGGATTGTCGCCGTCGTCCTCCTTGGGCGTGTCCACCATGTATATATTGTGTGACGAGGTAGTGGTCCAGCGCCCCAGGGATTCTGAATCTTCTCCTGCATCGTCGTCCATACCGTCGATGCCTTCGGAGTCGAAGTCAAGCACATCGGTTAGATCATCGACCGTGGCAATGAAGTGAGTGGTGGGTGGGCAACGAATTCCTTCGTCGCCTGCTTCCTACTCGAGCCGGACATAGTTCGGCCACGAGCCTCCTGACAAAGAGAGAGACTTTAACGAGTTCATCACGTCGCCAAAGGGCGAGTGCTGGAAGATGTCCGTAGCTGTGAACTCCATTACAGGAGCCCAACCAGATTCGGCGGGCTCAGGAGAGCACAGACTGGAACCTACAGCCAGATACGAGTCCGGGGGTTCGGTGCCACAGGCTTCTTCAGAGGTGAGGCCTGTGTTCGGCTCCACCGCCGATGAGTGTGCGGCCTGCGGCGTGGGGTCCATCCACCCGTCCTTGGGCCACGCAGTCTGCTCCGGATATAGGTCTGAGGCTGCTGCAGGGGTGATATCCTAAGCATTGTCCGACAGCAAGTCTAAGCCGTGCTCATTGTGACTGTCCGGTGCTCCTGGCACAGGCCCGACTCCGTTGTAGATCAAGTCTCCGCGGATATCGGCCGTGTAGTTCAGGTTTCCGAACCTGATCTGGTGACCAGGGGTGTAGCTGTCAATCTGCTCCAGATGGCCAAGCGAATTGGCCCAGTGCAAAGCCGCCGAACACGAAGATCTGTCCGGGGAGAAAGTTCTCGCCTCGGACCGTGTTGTCGACGATTGAAGGCGCCATCAAGCCTTACAGCGACGACACAGAGGAACTCTCAATGAAAGCACCAATGTCGGTGTCAAAACCGGTGGACCTCAGGTAGGGGGTCCCGATCTGTGCGTCTTAGGCTGATGGTAATAGGAAGCAAGGGACACAATGTTTACCCAGGTTCGGGCCCTCTCGATGGAGGTAAAACCCTACTTCCTGCTTGATTTATATTGATGATATGAGTAGTACAAGAGTAGATCTACCACGAGATCATAGAGGCTAAACCCTAAGAGCTAGCCTATGATGATTATCATTGTAATTGTGATCGGCCTTCTAAGGACCAACCTCTCCGGTTTATATAGACACCGGAGAGGGCTAGGGTTTACATGGAGTCGGTTACAAGGAAGGAAATATAATATCCGGATCGTCAAGCTTGTCTTCCATGCAAAGGAGAGTCCCACCCGGACACGGGGCGGAGTCTTGAGTCTTGTATCTTCACGTTCCAATAGTCCGGATGATGTATATAGTCCGGCTGTCCGGATACCCCCTAATCCAGAACTCCCTCAGCTACTTTGAAGCACAAGTGTGGTAAAAGGATAGTAGCATTGCCACTTCTCTCTTTTTCTCTCATTTTTTGTTTTTTTTTGGCCTTCTCTTTTTTTGGACTCTTTGTTTTCGTCCGGACTCTCATCCCGACTTGTGGGGGAATCATAGTCTCCATCATCCTTTCCTCACTGGGACAATGCTCTAATAATGAAGATCATCACACTTTTATTTACTTACGACTCAAGAATTACAACTCGATACTTAGAACAAAATATGACTCTATATGAATGCCTCCGGCGGTGTACCCAGATGTGCAATGAATCAAGAGTGGCATGCATGAAAAATATTATGAACGGTGGCTTTACCACAAATACGATGTCAACTACATGATCATGCAAAGCAATATGACAATGATGAAGCGTGTCATAATAAACAGAATGGTGGAAGGTTGCATGGCAATATATCTTGGAATGGCTATGGAAATGCCATAATAGGTAGGTATGGTGGCTGTTTTGAGGAAGGTTATGGTGGGTGTATGGTACCGGCGAAAGTTGTGTGATACTAGAGAGGCTAGCAATGGTGGAAGGGTGAGAGTGTGTATAATCCATGGAGTCAACATTAGTCATAAAGAACTCACATATTTATTGAAAAATCTACAAGTCATCAAAACCAAGAACCACGCACATGGTCCTAGGGGAAGGGTTGGTAGGAGTTAACCAGCGCGTGATCCCGACCTCCACACAAAGGATGACAATCAATAAATAAATCATGCTCCAACTTCATCACATAATGGTTCACCACATGTGCATGCTACGGGAATCACGAACTTTAACACAAGTATCTCTCAAATTCACAATTACCCCACTAGCATGACTCTAATATCACCATCCTCATATCTCAAAACAATCATAAAGGAATCAAACTTCTCATAGTATTCGATGCACTTTATATGAAAGTTTTTATTATATCCCTCTTGGATGCCCATCATATTAGGACTAAATTCATAACCTAAGCAAATTACCATGCTATTTAAGACTCTTAAAATAATATAAGTGAAGCATGAGAGTTCACCTATTTCTTCAAAATAAAACCACCTCCGTGCTCAAAAGGATATAAGTGAAGCACTAGAGCAAACGACAAACTACTCTGAAAGATATAAGTGAAGATTAATGAGTAGTTGAATAATTGTGCAACTATGTGAAGACTCTCTAACATTTAAGAATTTCAGATCTTAGGATATTATTCAAATAGCAAGCAAAACAAAATAAAATGAAATGGCGCTCCAAGCAAAACACATATCATGTGGTGAATAAAAATATAGCTCCAAGTAAAGTTACCGATGAACGAAGACGAAAGAGGGGATGCCATCCGGGGCATCCCCAAGTTTAGGCTCTTGGTTGTCCTTGAGTATTACCTTGGGGTGCCTTGGGCATCCCTGAGCTTAGGCTCTTGCCACTCCTTATTCCATAGTCCATCGAATCCTTACCCAAAACTTCAAAACTTCACAACACAAAACTAAACAGAAAACTCGTAAGCTCCGTTAGTATAAGAAAATAAAATCACCACTTAGGTACTGTTCTGAACTCATTATAAATTCATATTTGTGCTATATCTACTGTATTCCAACTTCTCTATGGTTCATACCCTTCGATACTACTCATAGATTCATCAAAATAAGCAAACAACACATAAAAAACAGAATCTGTCAAAAACAGAATAGTCTGTAGTAATCTATAGCTCTAGAATACTTGTGTAACTCCAAAAATTTTAAAATAAATTGGTGGACATGAGAAATTTGTCTATTAATCTTCTTCAAAAAGAATCAACTTAAAATCACTCTTCTGTAAATAATTACAGCTAATCTCGTTAGCACAAAGTTTCTCTTTTTTTACCGCAAGATTACATTAACTTTCACCCAAGTCTTCCCAAAGGTTCCACTTGGCACTTTATTGAAACAAAAGCAATAAACATGATTACATGATTACTATAGTATCATAATCAAGTGAACACACAAAAACGATAAGGTTAAATATTGGGTTGTCTCCCAACAAGCGCTTTTCTTTAATACCTTTTTAGCTAGGCATGATGATTTCAATGATGCTCACTACAAGAAATATGTCAACTTGTGACCACCACTATTGGTCACTGAAAGGTCATTATTTTTCATTTGCGACCTTTTTGTGACCAAAAATAGAAGGTCAAAAGTTGGCAGTCGTAAACTGAAATTAACGACCTTCTCTGTGAGAAGGAAAAGGTCGTTGGTTCCACGACCAAATTTTTGGTCACTAGCAGCATCCCCATGCCACGTAAGATCCAACGTGGCAAACTGACGTGGATAAGATTCAACCCGGTCCAATGTAGTGTCTATATGGGCCAAGCCCAACAATTCAACCTTTATTTATTTTGACGTGGATAAGATTCAACCCGGTCCAATGTAGTGTCTATATGGGCCAAGCCCAACAATTCAACCTTTATTTATTTTTCCTGTGAATTTTTGGTCGACTTCATGGGCCAAGTCCAACAATTTGGCCTTTTGATTTTCTAGGCCATGGCCCTTTTGCGGACCATTTCATTAAGCCTTTTTGTTCAGATTTTCCAGAAATAAACAATGTTCCAGTCCACTATTATTTCAGCTTTAGCCTTTTTAGAACTCATATATTATTTGGTCCAATAGAACATACAAGTGTACTTACAAGCAAAAACAGATACACAAGCACGATACACAAGCACGATACACAAGCACATACAAGTGTACTTACAAGCAAAAACAGATACACAAGCACCAAAACATGGTGCAACATCAACTAAAACTGTGGTGCGCATCTCAATGCCTCTTCTGGTCTTCCGTCACAGTAGAAGCAGCCTAAACAACATTAGATCTTGATCCTGATGACCAAAAAGAAACATTATTAAATGTTTAGAGATAATGCCATCAACATGAGGCGGTAATCCAACATAACACTTTGTCAACATATTTTACATATGCAAATAAGTAAGCTTACTGTATAAGTTTAAGATCCACATGCAATGTGAAACTGAATTGCCAAATAGCAGCATGATACATTGGTACAAGTGCAGGTCGTCGATGAACATCACTGTATCAGGTTCACCACAAGTTCTATGATGCATCCAAACTTGTGAAATTCGTGCATATATTCAAGTATGATACTAAGTGAGCAGGTAGAATCACCCAAGCATGGAGGCAAGTGTCTCACCTGCGGCAACTGACCAGGAGCGAAGTTGAGCATGGCCGGGGCAGGAGCAGCTGGAGTAGCATGGCCGGCCTTGAGGTTCGGGGCATCCACAGCCTGCCTGGCATTGGGTGCCCAGAGCGAGGGGAGCATCGGGGCGTGCCTGCATGATGAAGGAAAGCAGCATCAGAAAGTTAAAGACTAAAGGACATGTGGTAGCAAAAGGAATATCAAACTTCTGTCATAACTTGACTATGAAGTTAAGGAACCTCTTTAGTCTTTACTTTGCAGAGAAGGGAGCATGTAGCTAATGATAACTAATATATTAGTAGACAAGTGGTAAATAGAAGATCCTCTGCACAATGAATGGGCAGATCCATCCTTGAACTGACTCTAATGGCTCAGAAAGATTAATCTCAAACAACAACCAAATTCCAGAGTGCCCAGGCCCAAATTCTACAAGACGTCTTAAGTACAATAATATACAATACATCATAGCAAACTGACTGGACGAGTTTAGTTTGTACAACCCACTAAACAATTCAGCAATAAGAGCATACAACTACAACAAAACAGAGCATAATTCAGTTCTAATATGCACGACTGAAACTACTCCAATTTCGGTTTTAATATGTATACAACACGCATCATTGACCACGGAGCATACGGCCACAGCAAAACAAGGGAGCAATTCAGGGAAAGGAATACTATAGTTGCTTGAGACATGTGCTATTCGGTCGAAAGTAATCAGCAACCAACGAAGTCAATAAAAGTGTATAAGTAGGCCACTCTTCCCAGTGAGATTAATACACTACAAAATCTATATGATGTGTAGTAATTAACAAGATGATTTTATAGTTGGTATTTCCAATAGCCGAGGTACCCGTACATATATATTTCTCTAGTTCTAATTCCCTTACATGAGTTCCGCATATACGTATCTCATCTTAAAACTGTACCTCAGCCACACAAATCTGTACGTGCGACTACATTTGAGTATGTCTTGGAGGGACTATAATTATGGCTTGATATTACTCAACATACATGTCAACAGAAAGAGGAGAACATCATAGCACATTTTCATTTTTGAAAAGCACATTAAATAAAAGCCTTTTGACTATTTTATTGTTTGCTTGTCACTAAATTGAAAATATTTTGAGTGTACAGCAGAATGCAACCAAGGAAGCAAAACATTTAAAAGGACCTGCTTTTCATGTACCATGACCACTACAGAGCAAAAGAGGGTCAAAGCGAGCTAGAACGGGTGGCCCCCTGCAAAAAAATAATTGCCCAATTACGAGACAATAAACCTACACAGGGGCTTTCCTGCAGCACACCATGTAACAGAAACAATTCTGATATTTCATATCATCCATGTCATAATTAGAAAAATGAGAAAATATAGTTCCACATAAGCAAGCAAATATAAAACGAAAACTAGTTGACTATGTGTACAAAATATAGTTCCACACTATCAGAATTACAAGGACTCAAAGTGCCAAGTCAATGTAAGTGTCTTGTTTGTTTGGATCTAGCTCACCATGGTCAGTAATTAATCGGATAGATATTGATTCAAAACACACAAAACTGGGCACATATATCAACATAAGAATAACAGTGTCAGAGACAAGCATTCTTTTACAACATAACTAATCAGATACACCACATATATGTTTTGCAACAAACTAAAAAACAAAACAAGGCATGCATTAATCAGATAGATATTGATTCAAAAATTCCAGACTCCAGAACATAACTAACAAGTTCAAATAAAAAGGGTTTAGGGGTTTAGGGTACGTTGCAAGAAAGAACATGCTTCCACCTTGTTTCAACAGACCTTTTAAATTGTTTTCTTATCCACGGCATCATCAGTCTTAACCAAACCAGAGCAAGTAAAGGATCTTGTGTTCAGAGCATACACTACACTGGCAGCAGCACAAGCTTATGTTCAGAGCATACACTACAGCCGATCTTACTTAACAGGTGGTTGTTCTAATCACCTACAGCCTGCCTCAAGCCCTCAACTCGATACAGTCAATCTACACAGACAATCGACAGCTAAAGAACAATGCAGCATTCTGGTGAAGCAGCAAGCATGCCTAGATGGTGACTCCCGTGAACAGAGAACCCTACCACTTGGGGACTTAAACGAGGAGTAGCCGAGGTTCCTGCTTGTGTTGCCATTGCTGAAAGAAAAGTATACATTAATGCTTAAACAAGATAAACAGTACATGGATACAAAAAGGGTAGCAGGATTAAAAGAATGATTTAGAGAATGGACGACTGGTCCACATAAAAGTCAGAACATCAATCAAACAATCGACAATTTTCTTCGACAACGCGAACTGCAAATCCAAATGCAGATTCTAGAAAGTATGCACCCCAAGCATCTGTCCAAAATAAGAACAAAAACAAAAAGGAGGGCTAGCAGACACAATCTACTCTAAACACTACAGCAAAAGGTCTGTCGGCATTAACGACGAGAATAGCATGTAAACCAGAACTTGATGTCATTTTATAGCTAGTTGTTTTAGCCTGTCGACTGGCTAGTTAGATACATTTGGCTTTCATCGCACTATAAGCCTCCAAGGTCCAACAGTTAGTAGATAAGCCTCTATAGATGGATACCTTTGGCTGTCATTTAATACATTGAGGACCACAGACAGATAAACCAACTAAATTCAGAAACAAATTTGAGTTATCAACCCTTCAGACTAGCATACTAATGTCAGTTTATCCTTACGTTGCTTAATGTCCTAAGAAACAGCATGCAGGCTATCCACATCTACTGTCCAGCACACAATAGAAACAACTAATGGTGCAGCAACTCCTCCAAGAAGAAACTAGAATTATTAGCTGCAAAATTATTTCATTCCTCATGGCCATACAAGCAGTAATCTACATGCTGCAGAGTGTGGCTCAGTCACGGGATCTAGGCAGAGGAGGGAGGCAGAGGTAAAGTGCTCACCGAAGAGGTTACTGGCGATGCAGCGGTCGCATTGCAGGTCGGCCACCACCGTCGCGCAGTAGAGGTGGTCGCGGCAGGATGCACGGCCTCTTGGGAGACCCGGCGGAGGAGGTCAGTGTCGCCGCCGTCCAGCCAACGCGTGTGAGCACGCCAATCTACGCCAGCACAAATGGCCTTGGAGTGGAGACGAGGTCTCTTGTGCACCTGTGTATGGAGAACCGGCCGCATCAGGGCAGGGGAGAGAGCAAACCAAATCGGGACTGAGGAGCGGAGAGGAGACCTTGAGGACACGAACCCGCAACCGGAGCACGCATGAATCCATGCCTCCCGGTGGTGGCGGTGGTGGCACCGGGTCGTGCAGGCCTGATCTGAGGCCAAGGAGGCGCTAATCGGATCTGGTCGGAGTGATGCGAGCCCCTTGCTGCGCGGTGCCATGTGTGGCGGCGGCGTGTAGTACGGGAGAGAGAGGCCGGGGTGGGGGCTACAGGGGAGGGAGGGGGTCAAGGCCGGCGGCGAGCGGGCGGTAGATGGCGGCGAGGGGAGGGGAGGGATCTGGATCGGGGAGCGCTAGGGTTCGCTGCGTGGGGGAGAGAGAGGATGGCCACGACATGAGTAGCCCATGTGGATCTAGGAGGAGAGGGGAGGGGCTGCCGACGATGAGGTTGGAGGTCGCCGATGCGACTGGAGAAGAGGACAGCGGCGGATTGGGTTGGGCTAGGGTTGGGCGGCGGCGGAGGGAGAGGGCTAGGGTTGGCAGCCGTGGGTGCGTGGGAGAGAAAGGGCCGTGGGTACGTGGGTGATTGGGCTACGTGGGGTGAGAGGGTGAGGCCGTGAGGGGGTGAGGGCTGCCGTCGGATCGGGGAGTATCCGACGGTGTTGGATGCGTGATTCACGTGAGATGCCCATGGACCATTCAAAACGCGGTAAACGCTTTGACAATCTTATAACCATCTAAATTAGTCTTAATCTACTACACCTATAAAAGGATGAGAGAGGCAGATCCAAACCATCTCAGCCGCCTAATCACGCAATCTAATGGTCCAGAGTCTCTCCATGTTTAACGCTAACAAGCCACCAATCCATCAGCGCTATTCCTGCCCGCCCTTCGTCAAAAAAGAAAACTGCCCCGCACGTCCGCAACACGACCTTTCGCCCGAGCATAGCTCCAATCGCCCGCTCCTCCTGCGCGTTTGCTCTAATCGCACGCGGCACGACCTCCGCCGCAAATCCTTACTCCTCCATCACTGCTCCGATCCTCCACTCCGCCGCCGTCTGCCTCCGCTCCGATCCTCCACGCCGCCGTCGCTCCAATCGCCCGCCGCCGTCGCTCGACTCGGCCTCCGCCGCCGTTGGTGAACTCTTCCTCCGTCGCTGGCGCTCAACTCGGCAGGGGCCGCACGCCCCAGCCTGGGACTGCCGACGCGGACGCCTTACGCCATATGGTTGCTGGCTTCTGTCAAGGCTTTACGCCCTGCGGTTGCTAGCTGCTGCCGACGCCTTAACTTCCGCTCCTCCCTATCCCCGTCACCGGAGGGATACCCGGCGCGAGCGCCTCCTCCTCCACCTAACACGACCCCCTTAGCCCGCACAAAGTCACCCACTCACCCACGCCTCCCTCACCCCGTCGCCGGCAGATGAGATTGCCCGGAGGCGGCGACTATGTTGTGATGGGCCACGAATCTTCTTCCTGGTTCGATTTTGATATTCGATCTGTGACGGTTTCTTTTCGTTCCTTGATCCCTTTGCAGGTTCTGTTAACTCCATCTAAAGGAGTTTGAGTGCAATTTCATTTCAGAGAGAGCTGGTGCAGATCTCTCCTCTTTCGCTGGTAATTCATTATCAGTGTGTAGCATTTTGGGGATACATTTTGTTTTAGGTGCTATGCTAGAAATGCTTAAATACAACTTCAGGTTTCAGTTGCGGTTTATGCTCATTGGCCATTTTCTGGACTATTGATCCATGGAGATAGAGTATGTTCTGTATGAAAAACATCATAACCAAATCTCATGCAGCTCGATGTAATATGCCTTGTTGCCCTGCCCGCCGTCGCCCGACGAGCTTGCCTCCACTGAGGTCGTTCCCTGATCATCAGATTGAAAAGTTGCTGTACTTATCACATTTTTATTATTTTAGCTGACGATGTAACATGAAATTTTTTGCAGTACTTGTCTGGAAGATTAATTTGCTCTCACATCTGAAGTGGCAATTTCTCTTACGTCGTGTTGTAGCTTGGCACTGGTTAGTTTGGTTCGTTAAACCCAAGTACAGTATGAAACTTCCTTGCCAACTTTGAAAGCCCATACTGGATTCCGATCACATTGGTTTAATTTTTATCATTTTGGTTGTGTGCAGTTTTTAACATTTTAGTTCTGATGTGCTTGAGGTAGAGGCGCTGATTATTTGTTCTATGGAATTTTTTGTTGTGTTCAGTTGCGTGCATGACAAAGTGTAGTTTTCAGTAGCATGACTGTTGATTACTAATTGCTATGGCATTCTTATTTTCTGATACATCTAAAGCGTCCAATGCGATTTGCTTCACTGCAGGGTAATATGGATGAAGAACTGAGCACAGCGTTTGGTCAAACGATTCAGGTAGGAAACTGGTTTCGCAAATGCCCAAATCGTGGTAAAGGCAGTAAAGGTAAGTTAAGAGTTTTTCAGTTACATTAAAAATAAATACTGTATATTTATGGTGAGTGATGCGGGAAATGGACTTTGTACTTCAGTTACATGTTGTAGATAATGAGAATGGTTTGTTTTCTAGAATTATTATAAATGTGATACAGATTCTGGCATAACCTTTGATTGGCTACAATTTATGTGGAAGATACAATGCAGAAGCATGATATGAATGTATGCCAACTCAACAAAACTAAAGGTTGCTCTATGAATCATTGTTTAAAGTGATTCAGTATCAGTTCATTTCTTAAGATCATTGCACCATCAAGCATCTTCCTCTTACCATGGACTGCAACCATTTTCTATAGAAAAATTGTAGTAACCATGCATTTATGTTTGTGTAGTTGATTCTAGCATTTGTTTCAATGAATTTGAAGGTACTGGCATAGCGGAGTTATTGTGGTATATACCAGCATATTTGACGCTGTCACACAAGCTGTGATAACTCGATATGCTATGAGCTGTCCTTCAGATGAAGAACTTGTTACTTTTTTTTTCTCGAATACGCACGTGTGCGTATTATATATTAAAGAAGAGATGGGAAAGAGCCCCTCCATGTTGGGTATTACATGTTACAAGTTACATGCAGCCCAACTCTACTACAAAATGACCTGTACTACTCTCTCATGCTCTCCCACCTTGCTACAGCCCTAAGGAGAGCTCCCACGTCTCCCTTCAAACGTCCCGCATCCTTCCATGCCCAGCCCTCTCTCTCAACGGTTTGTAGCAAAACTCTTAGGGAAGGGGTGGCTCCGTCAAAGACGATGGCATTTCGGTGCTTCGATAGTTCCCACATAACGAGGAGGATGATCGTCCGTAGCTCCTTCATGCTCATGCTTGCACCGTTCTTCTCCGCGCACCATTCCACCAAGTTTGTTGCACCTGTTGGCACCCATCCCGGCTTGTTCAAAGCCGTACAAACAATACTCCACACCTCCCTTGCCATGATGCAGTTCAAGAGAATATGTCCAATGGTCTCTTCCTGAGCGCAGAAGGGGCTAACATCATGGTGATCAAGACCATGGCGGGCCAACCAGTCCGGCGTCCAACATCTGCTCTGAACAGCTAGCCATGTGAAGAACCGGCAACAAAGCGGAGCCCTGGATGACCACGTGAAGACGGCCGTCGGTGACACTTCCCTGCCCCAAAACCTGGCCCTGTATGCAGACTGACATGAGTACCTCCCATCCAGCTCCCAGGACCAACTAATCACGTCCATGACGTCCGGGTTTAGATCCACACGGGTAACCTGTGCCCAAGCTGAATGTAGAAGAAGAACTTGTTACTTACTCCCTCCGTTCCTAAATACTTGTCTTTCTAGAGATTTCAACAAGTGACTACATACGGTGCAAAATGAGTGAAACTACACTTTAAAATATGTCTACATACATCCGTATGTTGAGTCCATTTGAAATGCCTAGAAAGACAAGTATTTGGGAACGGAGGGAGTACATCTCAATTTTCACTGTGCCTAGAGGATAAATACTAATAGTATCTTCTTTGATCTTTTGGCTGTCCGTCACGCCATGAATGTTGCTACTGGGGTGAAGGAGAACATCCAGCTCATGAGGGGGCTTCACGTGGTCGACGATATCCACTACCTTGATTGTCGTGAGGCGCTCGTGTGGAAGTGCAAGAGGGACTACGAGGAATCGAATAAGTACAAGGAATAGAAGTTTATATTTGAGAAGGCAAATGTTCTACATTTGAATTAGTAGTAAATAAAAATGTCAACAATGTGCCAAAATGCTATTATGGAGATGTGAACTGTGATCCATGCCTTTGTATATATCAGTCACCTGTAAGTACCAGTTTATTGGTTGCACCATCTTATTTTCCGCGCCATAATTTACACTTCTGTTTTTTGTGGAGAGACAAAATTTTGTTAAATTGTCTCGGAACAATTTTTTGTTCTAGCTGTTGGCTTAAGAATGTTTGATTTTTTTTTGCTAAAGAAATGCATTGCTTACTGTAATTTCCATTGCTACCTTGTGTAGTTGTGATGTGTTTAATGACAAAAACAACTGTATTGGCATATCTCTATGAAACCATAAATACATCAGGCCATATTTGGTTGTGTACACTTTCCTTAACATCAGAAGCACTTGCTTCAGAAAAAAGGAAGCACTTTATGCCAGCACATGGTGTGCGTTGTACGTGCACACTTATGAGTGCACACATACAATTTAAAGATTTTCTGAAATTTTACCCGTACTAATTGCAGTAGTTTTGTTAGCAATGTCTGCACTGAACATGAGTTGAATACATGACTTTCTTTTAGCTTGTCGATAGTGGTTTCAATTCCAACCTGACCATCCTGAAAAGATGTTCTTTTCCGATGTTTTTCCATGTCGATTAGTTGTACATATAGATGCATATAGAGACAATTACCGTATGATATAATTTAGATTTGAATAAAATATCTTATGATTTTTGTGTTTATAATGAAGACGTGCGTTGCACGTACAAGCTTACTAGTTGATTGAAATAAGTATTTTTTGCATGAAAAAGCATTTTCCATTTTGATTTTGTTGTGAAGAACCAGCCAACTCTTTTTTACAAAATTGAACCACCTCAATTTTTAAAAATATTAGACCATTTTCCATTTTCATCACTAAAACAGGAAAAAAAATCCATTTCCCATTTTTTGAATGCCCAAAATGAGTTTTTTTTTGTGAATGATCTATCATATATTTGTTGCAAAATTGGATCAAATCAATTTTATAAAATATTAGAACATATTTAATGCACAATTGACCAAATAGTTGGGTGTCAAAAGTTTCGACCCACCTCTGATGATAAACACAAATTTCCGCTAATTCAGTTGGAAGCGGATCAAATTTGAACTGCAGCTACCTCGTAGTTTACTCTTTATTTTTCTCAAAAATCATTTCTAGATACATAAGTATCTATTCAATCAGAGATACAACAAAAGTTTTCCAATATTCAACCACTAGCTAGAAACAGTCATGCCCGCCATTTTGACCGCATTTTGAAATGGCATAAAAAATTCAAAAAAATTAAAAAATTGGAAAACCTTCGCATTGTGTCATTACATGTGACCAAGTTACCAGTAAAAATAATAAACTTGTAATACGACAATTATGTTTAAAAAGTGTTCTTAAAAAAGAGCTATCATGTGTGAAGATTCATGGCTTTCAAGTCAAATGATCAATCTTATAGTCACATTCATGGCATAGTTTGTTAAAATGATATCATATTATGCACAAGGGTGCATCTTGGAATGGCAAACAATGTTTCCTAAGAGAGTTTTTATTTTCTTTGGACGAAAAATTCATTTTCCATTTTCTGAATACCCAAAATGAGTTTTTTTGTGAAGGATCTACCATATATTTGTTGCAAAATTGAATCAAATCAATTTTATAATATATTAGGACATATTTAATGCACAATGTATCAAAGAGTTGGGTGTTAAAAGTTTGTACCCACCTCTGGTGAAAAAGACATAATTCCGCCAATTCAGCTGGAAGCGGGTCAAATTTGAACTGCAGCTACCTCGTAGTTTGCTCTTTATTTTTTCAAAAATCATTTCTATATACATAAGTATCTATTTAATAAGAGAAACAACAAAAGTTTTCCAATATTCAACCACTAGTTAGGAACGGTCATGCCCACCATTTTGACCACATTTTGAAACGGGCATAAAAATTCAAAAAAATCAAAAATTGGAAAACCTTCGCATTGTGTCATTACATGTGACCAAGTTACCAGGAAAAAATAATAAACTTGTAATATGGCAATTATTTTAAAAAAGTGTTCTCAAAAAAGAGCTATCATGTGTGAAGATTAATGGCTTTCAAGTCAAATGATCAATCTTATAGCCACATTCATGGCATAGTTTGTTAAAATGATATCATAGTATGCATAAGGGTGCATCTTGGAATGGCAAACAATGTTGCCTAAGGGAGTTTTCATTTTCTTTGGACGAAAAATTCATTTTCCATTTTTTGAATGCCCAAAATGAGTTTTTTTGTGAAGGATCTACCATATTTTTGATGCAAAATTGGATCAAATAAATTTTATAATATATTAGGACATATTTAATGCACAATTGACCAAATAGTTGGGTGTCAAAAGTTTCTACCTACCTCTGGTGAAAAAGACATATTTCCGCCGATCCAGCTGGAAGCGAGTCAAATTTGAACTACAGCTACCTCGTAATTTGCTCTTTATTTTTTTTCAAAAATCATTTCTAGGTACATCAATATCTATTTAATCAAAGAAACACCAAAAAATTTCCAAGATTCAACCACTAGCTAGGAACGGTCATGCCCATCGTTTTGACCGCATTTTGAAACGGGCATAAAAATTCAAAAACAAAACAAAAAATTGGAAAACCTTCGCATTGTGTCATTATATGTGGCCAAGTTATCAGGAAAAATAATAAACTTGTAATACGATAATTATTTTAAAAAAGTGTTCTCAGAAACGAGCTATCATGCGTGAAGATTCATGGCTTTCAAGCCAAATGATCAATCTTATGGCCACATTCATGGCATAGTTTTTTCAAATAATATCATATTGTACAAATAGGTGCATCTTGGAATTACAAACAATGTTGCCTAAGGGAGTTTTCATTTTCTTTGCACGGAAAATTCATTTTCCATTTTTTGAGTGCCTGAAATGAGTTTTTTTGTGAAGGACCTACCATATATTTGTTTCAAAATTGGACCTAATCAATTTTATAAAATACTAGGACATATTTAATGCACAATTGACAAAATGGTTGGGTTTCAAAAGTTTTGATCCACCTCTGATGAAAAAGACAAATTTTTGCCGATTTAGTAGGAAGCTGGTCAAATTTGAACTGCAGCTACCTTATTGTTTGCTCTTTATTTTTTCCAAAAATCATTTCTAGTTACATAAGTATCTATTTAATTAGAGAAACACCAAAAAAATCCAAGATTCAACCACTAGCTAGGAGCGGTCATGCCCGCCGTTTTGACAACATTTTGAAACGGGCATAAAAAATTCAAAAAAAATCAAAAAATTGGAAAACCTTCGCATTGTGTCATTATATGTGACCTAGTTTCCAGGAAAAATAATAAACTTGTAATACGACGATTATTTTAAAAAAGTGTTCTCAGAAATGAGCTATCATGCATGAAGATTCATGGCTTTCAAGCCAAATGATCAATCTTATGGCCACATTCATGGCATAGTTTGTTCAAATGATCTCATATTGTGCAAAATGGTGCATCTTGGAATTCCAAACAATGTTGCATAAGGAAGTTTTCATTTTCTTTGCACGAAAAAACATTTTCCATTTTTCGAGTGCCCGAAATGAGTTTTTTTGTGAAGGACCTACCATATATTTGTTGCAAAATTGCACCAAATCATTTTTATAAAATACTAGGACATATTTAATGCATAATTGATAAAATGGTTGGGTGTAAAAAGTTTTGATCCACCTCTGGTGAAAAAGACAAATTCCCGCTGATTTAGTAGGAAGCGCGTCAAATTTGAACTGCAGTTGCCTCATATTTTGCTATTTATTTTTTACAAAAATCATTTCTAGTTACATAAGTACCTATTTAATCATAAATACATGGTTTGGTGGCGATACGTCGAGGTTTGGCCGGTGGCCGAGGGCCCCAACTCTAGAGCGTGTAAACTCGCATGCCCGTCGCATGGTCACCGCGTGACCTTTGTGTTGCCATGTGTTCTGGGCGGCCTAGGCATGTCTAGTGAGTTGGGCACTCCCCAGATAGGTGCTAGGAAGAAAATCACAACATAAGATTCTCACGAGGAGACCGATTGATGCTCAAACATGAATAAGCAGCCAAGTGTTTGATTAGCGGTATAGGAAATGCACATGGCTAATGGGCATGAGTTTTGGCTGAGGATGATCAGTTACTAAGAAGACCGTCTTCACAAATTTTCAGCTCAAAAGGAGGAGCCTAGGTGGTACTTGCTTTTCAAAGTACCACACTGGACATAAATACGAATGTTGAAGCTGGGCTCAAAATAATGAATGGATTGAGCTGGCATTTGGTGGAGGATGGTTATTTGGGCATAGGAAAGCACTGTAGAAAATGGATACCATTTGTACATGCCAAAGTGGTACTTCCTTCACAAAGTGTTTTTCTGAATATAATAGGAAAATGAATATTTTTGAATTATTTATGAACTAGGCAAGGAAGGTCTTTTACATATTTGATGAAGATATGACCCAAAGAATTTATGAGATTTTTTTGGGAATTTTGGGAATGACAGAAATATAGGTTGCTTCACAACCTAGGGCAAAAACTGCCACATGGACATGACACATAGGCAAAACTGGCGAGGTGGCGCCTAGTCATAGCAATAAGTACTAATGCATCCACGTTCACAACCTCATGACCATTTATATTGGTCGTAATCAGGTAGAAATAAGGTCATGGACCACTCTTGTCTGCTTTATGACCATTTGGTATAGGGCAATTCAGGGTTTGAGCCCTTCCAAGCGAAATGGCCGTGGATTTGTGACCAATTCAGCTAGGGTCACTAAGAGAAGGTCACTAGTTGACATATTTCTTGTAGTGGCTCACATAAAAGATAAGAATTGAAACATAATTGGGTCATCATGAAGAATATGACTAGCACATTTAAGTCTAACCCACTTCCAATGCATAGGGATTTTGTGATCAAACAACTTATGGGAGCAACAATCAACTAGCATAGGAAGGCAAAACAAGCAAAACTTTAAAATTTTAAGCACATAGAGAGGAAACTTGATATTATTGCAACTCCTACAAGCATATATTCCTCCCTCATAGTAATTTTCAGTAGCATCATGAATGAATTCAACAATATAACCACCACATAAATCATTCTTTTCATGATCTACAAGCATAGAAATTTTTGTACTCTCCACATAAGCCAAAGTATTCTCATGAATAGTAGTGGGAGCATACTCAATAAAATAACTATCATGTGAGGCATAATCCAATTGAAAATTAAAATCATGATGACAAGTTTCATGGTTATCATTATTCTTCATAGCATACATGTCATCACAGTAATCATCATAGATAGCAACTTTGTTCTCATAATCAATTGGAATCTCTTCCGAAATAGTGGATTCATCACTAAATAAATGACCTCTCCAAATCCACTTTCATAATTATCACAATAAGATTCGAGATCCTCCAAAATTGTGGGATCATTACTTCCTAAAGTTGACACTCTTCCAAACCCACTTTCATCAATATAAAAATTATAAATAGGAGGCATGCTATCATCAAAATAAATTTTCTCATCAAAACTTGGGGGACTAAAAATATCATCTTCATAAAACATAGCATCCCCAAGCTTGTGGCTTTGCATATCATTAGCATCATGGATATTCAAGGAATTCATACTAACAACATCGCAATCATGCTCATCATTTAAATATTGAGAGCCAAACATTTTAATGCATTCTTCTTCTAACACTTTGGCAAAATTTTCCGATCCATCATTTTCATGAAAGACATGATAAAGATGAAGCATATGAGGCAACCTCAATTCCTTTTTTTGTAGTTTTCTTTTATAGACTAAACTAGTGATAAAACAAGAAACAAAAAGATTCGACTGCAAGATCTAAAGATATACCTTCAAGCACTAACCTCCCCGGCAACGGCGCTAGAAAAGAGCTTGATTGACGGGGTGTTAGTGTCGCTTACCTAGCCTCCCCGACAACAGAGCCAGAAAAGAGCTTGATGTCTACTACACAACCTTCTTCTTGTAGACGTTGTTGGGCCTCCAAGTGCAGAGGTTTGTAGGATAGTAGCAAATTTCCCTCAAGTGGATGACCTAACGTTTATCAATCCGTGGGAGGCGTAGGACGAAGATGGTCTCTCTCAAACAAGCTTGCAACCAAATAACAAAGAGTCTCTTGTGTCCCCAACACACCCAATACAATGGTAAATTGTATAGGTGCACTAGTTCGGCGAAGAGGTGGTGATACAAGTGCAATATGGATGGTAGATATAAGTTTTTGTGATCTGAAATTATAAAAACAGCAAGGTAACTAATAATAAAAGTGAGCATAAATGGTATTGCAATGCTTCAAAACAAGGCCTAGGGTTCATACTTTCACTAGTGCAGGTTCTTTGAACAATAATAACATAATTAGATCATATAACAATCCCTCAACATGCAACAAAGAGTCTCCAAAGTCACTAATAGCAGAGAACAAACAAAAAGATTATTGTAGGGTACGAAACCACCTCAAAGTTATTCTTTCCGATCAATCCATTGGGCTATTCTATAAGTGTCACAAACAGCCCTAGAGTTCGTAGTAAAATAACACCTTAAGACACACATCAACCAAAACCCTAATGTCACCTAGATACTCCAATGTCACCACAAGTATCCATGGGTATGATTATACGGCATGCATCACACAATCTCAGATTCATCTATTCAAACCAACACAACGAGCTTCAAAGAGTGCCCCAAAGTTTCTACCGGAGAGTCAAGACAAAAACGTTTGCCAACCCCTATGCATAAGTTCACAAGGTCACTGAACGCGCAAGTTGATTGCCAAAACATACATCAAGTAGATGACGTGAATATCCCATTGTCACCACAGATAAGCACATGCAAGACATACATCAAGTGTTCTCAAATCCTTAAAGACTCAATCCGATAAGATAACTTCAAAGGGAAAA
Source organism: Triticum aestivum (assembly GCF_018294505.1). Lineage (NCBI taxonomy): Eukaryota > Viridiplantae > Streptophyta > Magnoliopsida > Poales > Poaceae > Triticum > Triticum aestivum. Next base: position 114,186,167 of record NC_057795.1, read on the forward strand.
CTCGATTCATCACAAGAGGATAGAGGGGGGCATCATAAGATCCAACTATAATAGCAAAGCTCGTGATACATCAAGACCATGCCAAATCAAGAAAATGAGAGAGAGAGAGAGAGAGAGAGAGAGAGAGAGATAGAGAGATAGATCAAACACATAGCTACTGGTGCATACCCTCAGCCCTGAGGGTGAACTACTCCCTCCTCATCATGCAGAGCGCCGGGATGTTGAAGATGGCCACCGGTGATGGATTTCCCCTCCGGCAGGGTGCCGGAATGGGCTCTCGAGAGGTTTTTGGTGGCTATAGAGGCTTGCGGCGGCGGAACTCCCGATCTAGGTTTCTTTCTGGAAGTTTGGGTATTTATAGGAGGGTTTGGCATCGAGAACAAGTTAGGGGACCCACAAGGAGTCCACGAGGCACAGGGACGCCCCCAGGGGGTGGGTGCGCCCCCACCCTCGTGGGCCCGATGGGACTCCTCTCCTATAACTTTTTGTTCCAATATTTTTTATATTTTCCATAAACAATCTTCGTTGATTTTCAGCGCATTCCGAGAACTTTTATTTTGCACAAAAACAACACCATGGTAGTTCTGCTGAAAACAGCGTTACTCCGGGTTAGTACTAACCAAATCATACCAAAAGCATGTAAAAATATTATAAACATGGCATGAATACATCAAAAATTATAGATACGTTGGAGACGTATCAGGGCACCCGTGCCTGCCTGTGTTGCTCTACCTGCTGCCTGTTGCACTGAGTTGCGCTGCTACTGCATTGGCGCGCGCCCTCCGTCGGTGTCAAAACCGGTGGATCTCGGGTAGGGGGTCCCGATCTGTGCGTCTTAGGCTGATGGTAACAGGAAGCAAGGGACACAATGTTTACCCAGGTTCGGGCCATCTCGATGGAGGTAAAACCCTACTTCCTACTTGATTGATATTGATGATATGAGTAGTACAAGAGTTGATCTACCACAAGATCGTCGAGGCTAAACCCTAGAAGCTAGCCTATGATGATTATGATTGTGATCGTCCCTCTAAGGACCAACCTCTCCGGTTTATATAGACACTGGAGAGGGCTAGGGTTTACATGGAATCGGTTACAAGGACGGAAATATAATATTCGGATCGCCAAGCTTGTCTTCCACGCAAAGGAGAGTCCCATCCAGACACGGGACGGAGTCTTGAGTCTTGCATCTTCACGCTCCAATAGTCCGGACAAAGTATATAGTCCGGCTGTCCGAATACCCCCTAATCCAGGACTCCCTTAGTAGCCCCTAAACGAGGCTTCAATGATGATGAGTCCGACGTGCAGTTTTGTCTTCGGCATTGCAAGGCGGGTTCCATCTCTGAATACTCCAAAGTACCTGTTATGACGAATAGTGTCCGGCTTCCCATCAATGTTGTACTCCTCGGCTTCTGTGCCTCAATAATGACCATCTGCACGTGTCGAGCGAATGTGAGGAGCTGAGGCATTTTTGCATTTGCCACCCCCGGTCCTGCAGGTTAACCATCTATTTGAAGAGACGGGGATTCTCAGATCCAAACCTCACTCTCTTCCCTCGAGCAAGCATCCAACAGAGCGCTCCAGAAAAAACATTCCAACATGGCCGGTCACCGCAGCTCTTCTTCTCGCTCCCCTCGCTCCAAGTCGGGGGACTTGGAAGAGTGTTCAGTTCCTCACAACCGTTTGATAGAGTTACAGACCCAAGGGTTTCTCCCACCGGCGTTCATGGTCCCCGTCCGAGCCGGAATAGCCACCTATAATGGCGGGGAGCAAGCGGAGGGATCTCCTAATCCATCCCCAGAGGAGCGAATATGCCTCATCCCGCATCTGCTAAGGGGCGTCGGGTTTCCTATCCACCCGTTTCTTCGCGGGCTCCTGGAGTTCTACGGCCTCCAGTTGCACAACTTCACCCCTACCTCCATGCTGCATATAGCAGGATACATCGCCCTTTGTGAGCTATTTCTAGGCTGCGAGGCTCACTTTGGGTTATGGAAGAAGCTGTGTTGCCTCGTCCATCGCAACCAGGGAGAATCCCTATGTCAAGTGGGAGGAGCTGAAGTATGGCGCACCGCCGATTCCAGATACCTATCCGATACTCCCAAGAAGGCACTAGAGAACTAGCCATCGGAGTGGTTTTATGTGGATGACGTTCCCCTTTCGGATCCAATCCGGACAGGTCTCCCCAAGTTCAGTAACGCCCCGCCGAGGGCACATCGAAGCTGGCGCCCTCAGGGCCCCCAAGAGGAGGATACCAGGGAAATACACCTCCTGATGAGTAGGATAAAGTTACTGGCCAAATCCAGACTGATGATAGTCGAGGTTATGGCAATATGCATAATGTGGGGAGTGCAGCCGCTTCAATATCGGGGGAAGCCCATGTGGCACTACAACGGGGAAGATGATGCCACCCGCTGTGGCCGTAAGGGTCCGGACTCTGCCACCGCTCTGGCGAGGATATTGTCCGATCTGTATAAGGGAGAGGAAGAGGAATTCCTCCGCATCAAACCGCGGGATGGGTTTTCTATGTACAACCCCCCAAGCTGGGTGAGTCCCCACTCTTTCCCCTGATTTACTCATTCTGGCATTCCTCGTCAAGATCATTTACCTTGATATTTTTGAGTAGGGACTGAGGAGGGCCATAGAAGGAATCTCCAGCCCCTCCCCGCAGCCAGAGGATCCCGGAAGGGCCTATGATCCAGGACTCGAAGAGGATCCGGATATTACTGTGGAGCTCGTCAATGGGACATTTTATCAGGCGAGTTGCGATGGCGCCTCAGTGGCTATTACCGCCAACTATCCTAGACTGCTACCTATATCGCGTGTAAGCCAAGCCAAAAACCCTATCTTCCGAAGAGGACTCCTTGCTAATGCCATGCCTTACACCTAAAGTGTCGTGTTTTTTGCAGAGACGACGGTCGGAGCGCGGAGTCGAGCCCTAGGGACCCGTCGGCAAAGGGCGTCCGGATCGGGCAGGCTTAAGAGGAAGGCGGTTAGGGCCAAAACGCTGCTACAGAGGTATGGTAAAAACCTGCTATGTGATAATTATATTTGAAATGTAATAGCGTCCTTCGTGTCCTGGCAGAAAGAGGAGTAGACGAGCTATATCAGGCGATCTTGCCAATCACGCCTCCACCAGCCGGATTCCAGAAACGGCTTCGAGAGAGGAGGCGGACGCGGGGCCGATGCCGCATTGTCCTCCGACGGAGGATGCAGATATGCTTTCCACCACGAATTCCGAAGTGGAGAGCGCCATGAATCACCGGCGCCGACATCTTTTCCGAAGAGGCATTTAATGCTTTCAATTCGGGAGACGCATACATCCATGCTGCCCAAGGCGGACTTGCCCGAGCGATGGGCCAGTATACCAAAGATATACGGGTAAGAGAATTTGATAAGCATGTATAGAAGTAGCCCCTGAGAATTGAAACGGTTGGAACAACTGTTTTAAGGATCAATTTATGCACAAGTCCTTGTAGATAAGAATGAGCAATTGTCTCGGGAGCTGGAGGAGTGCAAGACCCAGCTGAGAGCCATGGTTGCCAAGTTAGAGGAATCCCAGAAGACCTCATCTGGTAACATTTGTCTCAATTGTATGAAGATGTACCAGTTAGTAAGTGGCTCGTATGATAAGTCTAATAGAAAATTCTGCGGACAATCCCGGGGTGAATCCAGAGTTTGTAGGAGATAACAAATCACATCTCCAAAGGCAGCTGAAAGCAGGCGAGCGTGTTCTTACGCAAGTTAGGCAGGAGAAGAACAATCTTCAAGATGCCAATGTCCGGCTGGACGTGGAATTAAAAGATGTCCGCGCTCAGCTGGCGGATTCCGTGAAGGAGAACAAAAGGCTTCGTCGCGGCATTTATAGTAAGTGCCTAGATGGACTATAGTACAGCTCGGCGAGGAAGCATATTGAAAGAATCTTTATTTGTAGGTATGTTGACGTGCCGCCCTGAAGAGGAGATGCTCGCGTCTGTAGGCGATTTGCTGCAAGACCTCTCACAACTACACGAGCAAGCTCAGCAGGTGATGCAGGGCATTGCACAGGCCTTGTGGCCATCAAGCTTCCTGCCGAAGGGTATGGGGGAGCTTGTGGATATGCTCCAAGGAGCACGGCGGCGCTTCCGATTGTGGAAGATGTCAGCCTGCCGACAATGTGCAAGAGAAGCCTGGGCTATGGTGAAGACGCGCTACACCAAGCTTGACCCGAACCATATGGCCGAAGTCGGACCAGCGGGGCCAGATGGGCAAGAAGTTCCCGTGAGTCTGGTGTATGACCGGGTAGCGTTAGCCGCAAAGTATTCCCAACAGGATTGTAAGCTAGATAGCCTGTTGGATGGCATAGAGGAGGAATATAGTCAGTCCAAGTGACTGTGTAATTCAATGGACATAAGTAGTCCCTAGCCAGATTAAAATCATTTGTCATGTGGGACCTTTGCGCTTCAGCCCCCGGATTCGACAGTCCGGGGTGTATCCGAATACCCGCTTAGTTATAAAGAACCGGGGTATGCATGGAAACCAGGCGTAGGGGTCATAAGTGCTTGAACAGACAAGTACCCAACTAGTTATGTTATATTACATGGATAGTAAGAAACATCTCCCAGGGAGAATAGTTTTGTTAGGGGTTCCTTTCCCTGGGTACGCATGCGACGATGCACATGTTCAGACTGCGAACAAGGACGCATGATACAAAACTTTTGGGGATTTGTGTTGTAATAAACGAAAAACATATTTTGTTCACCGACCGAATATTCCCTTAAGAACGCTAGCTTTCGGCTTCACCCAGTCCGAGGTACACATCTGGCTGAACCGGCAGTAACAATCGCAGAGGTGCTCCCCTTATGCCCTAGCCGAATTAACGGGGACGTAGTGCATAAACACAAGAGCCAGGAAACCCAGCATGGCCACATCTTAAGTCATATCGATGCATATAATGGTGAAGAAAAGGCACATCTGGAAAAAGAACACATAAGTGATGGGCAAAAACCCATTAAAGTAATTATATTTAGCTTCCTTATAGGAAGCCCCCAGGTATTGCGTACACACATAGTGCGGCCGGAATGATCCGGGCATCCGTACTGTATTAAATACTTTGTGTGAAGAGGAAAAACGACCGAGAAAGGAAAAGGGAGGGAGCATAATTAAAAAAGAGGGGGTAAGGAGACGAACACTGAGTTCGGCGCTAGGCGTAGAATCTCCGAAGTCTGGCCGCGTTCCATGGGTTCGGCTCGAGTCTGTTATCGGATGCATTACGTAAGCGGTACGCTCCTCCGGTGAGAACTTTATCAATGACGAAGGGACCCTCCCACTTAGGTTTGAGCTTGTCTTTCTTCTTCTCCGATAGGCATAGAACAAGTTCGCCAATATTATAAGTTTTGGCCCGCACTTCTCTGCTTTGGTACCGTCGAGCCTGCTGCTCATAGAATGCGGAGCGGGATTTTGTGACGTCGCGCTCCTCCTCCAGGGCATCCAAGTTATCCTGCTGATCTAACTCATCTTCCTTCTCTTCGTACATGCGTACGCGAGGAGAATCATGTATTATGTCACAGGGTAGTATTGCTTCTGCGCCTACACCATAAAAGTTGGTGTATATCCGGTGGTGTGATTCGGTGTGGTCCGTAGCCCCCAGAGTACGGAGTCGAGCTCTTCGACCCAGTGCATGTCTGACTCTGTCAAGGATCGCACTTGTCTGGGTTTGATGCCACTCATGATGAGACCGTTTGCACGTTCGACCTGGCCATTTGTTTGGGGATGGTAGACAGAAGCGTAGTCGAGCTTAATGCCCATTTTGCAGCACCAAGTTTTCACTTCATCGACTGTGAAATTTGAGCCATTATCAGTGATGATGCTGTGGGGGACGCCGTATTGGTGTACAACCCCGGATATTGTCGGTGTTTTGGGAATGGGGGTGCCCAGACTTGCCTGCCTGCGGCCTGCGGCGTGGCTCAAGTGGGGGCCCGATGCAGCCCAGCTTCATCAGCTCAAGCTCAAGACCCTTGCGAGGGGCCAAGCCTCACGGGGCAGACGACAGGAAGCTTCCTCAAGAGTAGCCTCCCCAGGCAGGCTCGCGAGGAGGCGGACAGATCAAGGCAGGGCACCTCCTGAGGGGCCTGTGACGCAAGCGATGGCGGTCGAGGCCAGGCGGGCGCCGGCCTGCGTAGTGTCCTTGTTTCCCTTTCGGTGCAAAGGGGGAAAGCACATGACGAGGCATCAGGCAAAGGTTCCGTTTGGGTGCAACAAGACCAATACCACCAGAACGACAGGATGGAGGTCATCGTGGAGCCCAGGGCGGCGTCACCGTCAGGGCCTTTGGCAGCCGAAGACCAACTTTAGTCAGGATAAGTGTACCATATGTTCACCTTCAAAATGGCCAATTGTTGGCGCCCTTCCCGCTCATTATTTGGGAAGAGGCCCAGGGCCTCCACCTATAAATAGGACTAGCCACCCACTAGGTAGAGGCATCTGGAGATCGACCAGAGTGAGAGAGAGAGAAGCGACTGAACTCACCCAAGCAGTTCATTGCACTAGCTCAAGAACAGCCCCTCGCAAGGCTGTTCTCCCTTTGTACTGTTCACTATCAGCCCCTGAGGCAATCCACCACACCACACACTGGAGTAGGGTATTACACCACAATGGTGGCCTGAACTAGTATAAATCTCGTGTCCCTTGTGTGTTCATCTTTCTTGCTTAGATCCTTGCGAGACTTTGAGACGTGAGCTGGTAGGGGAGAGATCTTCGTGCGCACCCCAGTGTTCGAACCTCAAGGGTCTGCCGGAACCCGAAATCCGACATTTGGCGCACCAGGTAGGGGTGCGCCGAAATCTTTCTTCCGCTGGTCATGTCTGATCTTCCGCCATGACCATGGCTGACGCTCGCCGAGCTCGCGTCAAGCGTCGGGCTGCTCTCGCCACCCGTGTCGCCCAAACGACGCCAGTCGGCGGACGCCCCCATCATTCTCCGTCACCTGCTGCCAATGCCGCCACCGGCCCGGCGAGGAACAAGCAGCAGGCCTCGTCCCTGCATCCTTCGGTGCGGCACGATGGCCGCACTGCCACCCCGTCGCTGACTCCAGCCGGTTCGTCATCCCACGCCCGTTGCGCCCCCACGGATGCGCACGCCGTGCTGCTCCTGGCACGTGAGCTCCTGCACTACCGCCCCGTCGACGACCTCTACAAGGACTGGCTCGCCCGCATCACCGAGCTCATCAGCGCCGCAGGGGGCTCTCCCATGCCGTCCCTCTTGCTGCGTCGCCCTCCATCCTGCGCAGGAGGCGAGGAGTAGGAGGTGCCTCCACCACCTCCTCCCCAAGAAGGCGCCCTAGCTCAAAGGCGCGCGGCCCCAGGACGAGACCCACCACGTCCGGCGCCTGCGTAACAAGAAAGGAGCTGCCAAGAGATCCCTCGCCCCCAAGAAGGTGCTCGCGTGCTCCCAGCACCAGTGCGCCATGACCGCATCCCTGCACCGCCACGTCAAGACCCAGCGCTACTCCAGGCAGCGGTGCGCGGGAATCTCCAGGAGCAAACCCCACATCAGCAGAGAGCTCCGATGGCCACTGCAGGCTGCCGCGCTTTCACCTTTGAGCTGCGTAGCGTCACGTGGCCCGGAAAGTTCAAGCCAGACCTGTCTCCGCGCTACGACGGCACTGCAGACCCCGTGGAGTTCCTCTAGCTCTACGAGCTGGGCATCGAGGCTGCCAACGGGGATGAGAAGGTCATGGTGAATTGGTTTCCCATGGCGCTCAAGGACGGTGCCCGCACCTGGCTCCTGAACCTGGCCCAGGCACGATCTTCTCCTGGGACGAGATGCGCACCCGCTTCATCGCCAACTTCCAAGGTACTCGCGACTGGCCCCCGGCCATGAGTGACCTGCGCTGCATCAAGCAACAACCGGGAGAGACCCTGCAAAAGTACATCCAGCGCTTCAACAACGCCCGCCTCAAGATCCCCAGGGTGACTGAGGAGGCCATCATCTCAGCCTTCTCTGATGGTGTGCACGACATCAAGATGAAGGAGGAGCCAGCAATCCATGAAGACCTGTGCACGTCACTGGAGCTGTTCAACTTGGCGACCAAGTGCGCCAGGGCTGAGGAAGGGCGCCTCTCCCTCCTCAAGCTCTCGGCTGCCGACCTAGAAGAAAAGAAGCCCAAGGTCAAGGACGTGAAGCGCAAGGGGGCTGCTGTGCTCGCAGCGGAGCCAGACACCAAGCGAGGCAGGGATCAACCTGAGTCATCTAAGGGCAGTCGGTACTGCGTGTACCACGACCTCCACACACATAACACCAATGAATGTCAAGAGCTCAGGGCCGTGCGAGATGGACGTATCGACCGATGCCCCGACCGCAACGACCGGGGCTATGGCTGAGGAGGAGGAAGAGGTGGAGGACGATGGGAAGACCGTGACCCTTGCCAAGGGTGGCGTGACCGGCCTCGCGAGGACCGCTGGCAGGACCAGCCTCGCGAGGGAGGTTGGAGGGATCAGCCTCGTGAGGACCACCCTCGAGGCAACGCAGGCCTCCCTCCTCTTCCACCACCACCTAGGAGGAATGAAGACCATCACCAGGACGAGGGGGCTGGGGGCTTCCAGGAGCCACATGCAATCGCTTGCATCCTGGGTGGCGCTCAGGCCCCGGCCTCTCAGCGCATCTTCAAGCAGTTTGCTCGCGAGGTGAATGCAGTTGTCCCCAAGCTTGAGGCCACGCGCCCTCTCAGGTGGTCCGCGTGCGCTATCACGTTCAGCTCAGCGGATCAGCTCAAATGCGCGGCAACAGCCGGAGTCCTCCCAATGCTTGCTCCCCAGTCATCAGCAATGTGCAAGTCACCAGGACCCTCATCGACGGCGGAGCTAGGATCAACGTCCTGTCTGTCGAGACGGCCAACAATCTCCAAGTGTCATACGATCAGCTTCAGCGAACCAAGCCTTTCTCAGGAGTAACTGGTGGTTCCACTGTTCCAATAGGGCAAGTTCGTCTTCCCGTCACCTTTGGGCAGCACAACAATTATCGCACCGAGCTCATTGACTTCGACGTCGCTCACATTCGCCTGCCATACAATGCTATCCTCGGGTACCCAGCTTTGGCCAAGTTCATGGCAGTGACTCGCCATGGATACAATGTCCTCAAGATGCCAGGAAGCGGTGGAATCATCACGGTGTGTTCTCTTGAGCGTGCCTTGCAGGCCGCGGCGATCGAAGACCTAGATCACAGGAGCGGGAGGCTCCCTGAGGCAGTTCCTAAGAAGAAGAAGGCTTCACCTGGCCCAAACACTCACGAGGCAGGCCCCTCCAGAGGTGTTGCGTCAAGATCCGCGCCCGTCCAAGGGGCGCCACCCTCTATCACATAGGAAGGCGCGCCCGACGCCCTCCTCGGGCAGGGCTCGGGGGCTCTGTCTTGGAGAGCCGCTGACTTTGACAAGGTCACGAGGGAGGCGCTTGGGCACCACTTGGAGGCGTGCTTCAAGGCACGTTCCCCCCAGGAAGGCATGAAGCAAGGAGGGCCAAACCATCAGGAGTTCATCGCGAGGAACATTCAGGAACTACAGGAGTCAAGAGTCATGTGTGGCAGTCGCCGCCTATCCGCCGTAGCCCTACATCCCGGCTAGAATGCTGGACTGCGTGTCTGCATCGATGTACCAGGGCTCAATCGAGCCGCGTCTCGGGAGCTGTAGGACCTTGAGAAGAGGTGTCTAGAGGGGGGGGTGATTAGACACTAAGTGCGAAAGTTGCAGTTTTTAAGTTCTTTAAGTTTAAGTGGAGTTTAGGCACAAGTTTCTCATTCACAATACATAACAAGCAAGCATGCAAAGAGTATATGAGCAGCGGAAAGTAAAGCATGCAACTTGCAAGAATGTAAAGGGAAGGGTTTTGGAGGATTCAAATGCAATTGGAGACACGGATGTTTTTGGCATGGTTCCGATAGGTGGTGCTATCGTACATCCACGTTGATGGAGACTTCAACCCACGAAGGGTAACGGTTGCGCGAGTCCACGGAGGGCTCCACCCACGAAGGGTCCACGAAGAAGCAACCTTGTCTATCCCACCATGGCCGTCGCCCACGAAGGACTTGCCTCACTAGCGGTAGATCTTCACGAAGTAGGCGATCTCCTTGCCCTTACAAACTCCTTGGTTCAACTCCACAATCTTGTCGGAGGCTCCCAAGTGACACCTAGCCAATCTAGGAGACACCACTCTCCAAGAAGTAACAAATGGTGCGTTGATGATGAACTCCTTGCTCTTGTGCTTCAAATGATAGTCTCCCCAACACTCAACTCTCTCTCATAGGATTTGGATCTGGTGGAAAGAAGATTTGAGTGGAAAGCAACTTGGGGAAGGCTAGAGATCAAGATTCATATGGTAGGAATGGAATATCTTGGCCTCAACACATGAGTAGGTAGTTCTCTCTCAGAAATGGTATGCTGGAAGTGTAGGTTCGTTCTGATGGCTCTCTCCACGAATGAAGAGGAGGTGGAGGGGTATATATATAGCCTCCACACAAAATCTAATCATTACACACAATTCACCAAACTCGGTGGGACCGAATCAACAAACTCGGTCGGACCGATTTAGTAAACCTAGTGACCGTTAGGATTTCCGGTGGGACCGATATGCAACTCGATAGGACCGATATGGTTAGGGTTAGGGCATAACATAATCTCGGTAAGACCGATTACACAAACTCGGTGGGACCGATTTTGGTAATTAGCTAACCAGAGAGTTGGTCAGGCAAACTCGGTTGGACCAATTACATAAACTCGGTAGGACCGATTTCACAAACTCGGTAGGACCGATTTTGGTAATGAGTCAACCAGGAAGTTTGCATTGTAATCTCGGTAGTACCGATTGCTCAAACTCGGTGAGACCAATTTTGATAATGGACATACACAGAGAGATTACAATCCCATCTCGGTGAGATCGAGATCCCTATCGGTGAGACCGATTTGTCTAGGGTTTATGGCACTGGCTATGTCATCTGAACTCAGTGGCGCCGGATAGAAAGAATCGGTGGGGCGGAGTTTGACTTTAGGTTTAGGACATATGTGTGGAAGTGGGAAAGTAGTTGAGGGTTTTGGAGCATATCACTAAGCACTGTGGAGCAAGAAACTCATTAAGCAACACCTCATCCCTCCTTGATAGTATTGGCTTTTCCTATAGACTCAATGTGATCTTGGATCAGTAAAATGTAAAATGAAGAGTCTTGAGCTTGAAGCTTGAGCCAATCCTTTGTCCTTAGCATCTTGAAGGAATTCCCACATCCTTTAGTCCATGCCACTCCATTGTTGAACTTATCTGAAACATACTAGATAAAAGTGTTAGTCAAACAAGAGATATGTTGACATTAATTACCAGAACCACCTAGGGAGCACTTGTGCTTTCAATCTCCCCCTTTTTGGTAATTGATGACAACATACATCAAAGCTTTAGATAAAGATATAAAGAATAGCAAGCAAAGCTTTGGAAAGACATGTAACAAGCATAGGCCCCCCCTACATGTATGCAATCATGTGAATATGGAATATAGAGGCATGTGAGAGCATAACCATGATAGAGTAGGCAATGTGTTACATGTATCTTGGCCATATGCATCAGAGCAAAGAATATTTAAAGAAAATACCTTCATGCTCATGAGTCCTTCTTGTAAACAGTATGTACATCAGCAAGAATTCCTCATACACATGATTGTGATGCATATACTTAACTTGTGGTCTTGAGTTGACTTAGGGTGGAATGAACCTGCGTAAACAAGGTTAGATAACACAGATACATCTACTAGCCAGAGCAAATAGAAGAAAGCACAAGAATACCAAGACTGGGATGACATGTAGAGAGTGAGTACTAAGTACCATATTGGATTAGACATGTCCCCAGGAGTAAAGATATGCAATGAATTTAAATGATTTCTTTCACTTAGATGTCTTGCTCCCCCTGAATCTAGCATGGGATACTAGGAGAAGATAGGGAACAGAAAATCAAAGCTGAAAGATATAAATGAACAAAGCTAATGCAAGCTAATGCAAATAAGCACATATGAACATGTCTCTCCCCTCAATAAGACATGTGGCATCTCTCCTCTTGAACACCAAGCATCTGGGATCCTTGAGAAATACTTTCTACTTGAGTATTCTCTCCCCCTGGAGATCTCTTTCTCCCCCTGAGGAGGTGATACTCTCTCTCTCTGATGTGATCTCTCTAAATGATAAGCTTTGATGTGATCTCTCTCTCCCCCTTTGACATCAATTTCCAAGAAGGGTTTGATCCTTGAGTCACAGCACAAAGCATTCATATAAATGTGATGCTTGTAGAGGACAAGATTCATTGAGTGGAGCTGGATCAGAAGAAACACAGAATAAGTGGCAAACTGTTTTTCCTGTTGTGAAATCGGTGGCACCGAGCGGTATGCTTCGGTTGTACCGAAAGGATTCGGTTGGACCGAAAACAACAAATCGGTGAAACCGAGTTCATCGCAGAGAAAACACTTGTCACCTCAGCTCACTAGACTAATAAGATCTCACAAAGATTTGCAAGGAATTTACTGAATGATATGCAATGAATTGGATGCAGAAAATGCAGAGCAAACAGAAAGAAATCTAGATGAAGTTTTTTTTGAAAGGGGAAACAAATATGCATGAGACAAATGCAAAAACACAGAAAAGAACACAAGAGAACTTCATCTAGAGATGGTCGGCGACAAAGTCACCTATGTTAGAGTATATTGACTTAGGAGTCAAGTAAGATCACTTGATCATAGGTCATACTCATCGTTTAAGCTCAAAATGGGGTTGCCATTTTTCATTTAAGCATCTTGATGTATTCACATCTTGTCGAGTTGCTTTAGCTCATGACTTGGAGTAAAGCTTCTCTAAGATGGAATAACATACCTTGGTTGGTGGTGTTGACCATGTAGTTGAACTTGTGTGGGTTGCTCAAGGTTGATGTAGCTCATCAAGAATTGGGAGCACCACTTGGAATTTGAGTCCATCTACCTACATGGGTTAGTTCTTGCAAGGAAGAGCACTTGTGTATCCAAAAATGACAATCATGAAGCTCAACATAGAATTTGTCAAAGGATATGTTTGAATGGTTCCGTGCTTCCTTGTCTTCAACCACCATTGTGTAGAGACTTGGTGATGTAGAGATTGCTCAAGATATGAGTAGGTTACAATCTCATGGAATTTGATTCACCAAGTACCTACATGGGTTAGATAACATGCAAGATACAAATATATCCAAGACATAAGATTTTCATCATAAGAGAAATATCAAGGATTAGTCATAAGCTCATGTCTTGCATGTATCCAATGGAGTTTCTACTCCAAGTTTGAAGCATCAATGATGTTCAATTCTCCTCTCAACCTGCAAAACACTTTCTCATCAAGAGGTTTAGTGAATATATCCGCTAATTGCTTTTCGGTGCGAACATGCTTAAGATCAATGTCACCCTTAGCAACATGATCTCGAATGAAATGATGACAAACTTCAATATGCTTAGTTCGAGAATGTTGTACGGGATTATGACCAATTTTGATAGCACTTTCATTGTCACAAAGCAATGGAACATGTTTCACATATATCCCATAATCTTTAAGAGTTTGGGTCATCCAAAGTAATTGAGCACAACATGAACCAGCGGCAATGTATTCCGCTTCATCGGTGGATAAGGATACCGAGTTTTGTTTCTTGGAGGACCAAGACACAAGAGATCTACCAAGAAATTGACAAGTACCCGAAGTGGACTTTCTATCAACCTTGTCTCCGGCATAGTCCGAGTCGGAGTAGCCAACAAGATCGAAAGAGGCCCTCTTAGGATACCAAATGCCAAAATTTGGTGTATGGATTAAGTATCTCACTATCCTTTTCACGGCCTTAAGATGACATTCTTTAGGAGCAGCTTGATATCGTGCACACATGCACACACTTAGCATGATATCGGGACGTGAAGCACATAGATATAACAATGAACCAATCATAGAGCGATAAACCTTTTGATCAACCGGTTCACCATCTTTGGTCAAGTCAAGATGTCCACTAGTAGGCATGGGTGTAGACATACCTTTGCATTCTTGCATATTGAACTTCTTGAATAAGTCCTTGGTGTACTTTGTTTGAGAAACAAAAGTACCTTCCTTAGTTTGCTTGATTTGCAACCCAAGAAAGAATTTGAGTTCACTCATCATAGACATCTCAAACTTCTCCGACATTAGCTTCCCAAACTTTTCACTAAAATGAGGGTTAGTTGAACCAAATATAATATCATCAACATAGATTTGGCACACAAATAGTTCTCCATTAACCCTTTTAGTAAAAAGTGTGAATCAATTTTCCCAATTTCAAAGCCTTTTTCAATAAGGAACTTGGTCAAGCATTTATACCACGCTCTAGGAGCTTGTTTAAGACCATAAAGAGCTTTGTGAAGTTTGTAAACATGATTGGGTTTCTTAGGATTGACAAAGCCGGGAGGTTGCTTAACATAAACTTCCTCCTCTATTTCACCATTTAGAAAAGCACTTTTAATGTCCATTTGGTACAAGGTGATATCATGGTGATTAGCATAGGCAAGTAAGATGCGAATGGACTCAAGTCTAGCAACGGGAGCATAAGTCTCACCATAGTCCATACCTTCGACTTGTGTGTAGCCTTGGGCGACGAGACGTGCTTTGTTGCGAACTACTTGTCCATCTTCATCTTGCTTGTTGCGAAACACCCATTTGGTACCGATGATGTTGTGGTTGTTGTCGGGCTTCTCAACCAATGTCCAAACTTGGTTCCTCTCAAAGTTGTGTAGCTCTTCATGCATAGCATTTATCCAATCCGGATCTTCCAATGCTTCTTCGACCTTCATAGGTTCAATGCTAGAGATGAAAGAATAGTTTTCACAAAAGTTAGCTAAACGAGTTTTAGAGCGAGTGATTCTCCCGGTTTGAATATCATTGTAGATTTGCTCGACGGGATGGTCTTTAGCAATTCTTGCTCGAACTCGTGAAAGCTTTTGCTTGGTTCTTGGTTGAACTTCTTCTTCATCTTGTTCTTCTTCTTGGCCTTCTTCATTGTTGGCGTTGTCGTTCTCTTGTCGTGGTGGAGAAGGAGGTTGTTGACGTTCATCTTGATGCACTTCCTCGTTTTCTTCATCTTGGTGTGTCCCACTTGTGGATGCTTCCGTATCAACTCTTGGTTCACCTTGTCGTGAAGTAGAAGCTTCCACTTGGACGGACGAGGTACTCTCCTTCACCTCCGTTGGACGAACCTTGCCAATAGACAAGTCTTGGATTGCTTCCGAAGGATCTTTGTCTCCTACATCAATTGGCAATTGCTCTACTTGCGAGCCGTTAGATTCATCAAACTTCACATCTACCGTCTCTTCAACCTTTCGGGTGAAATTGTTGTAGACACGGTAAGTGTGAGAGTTTGAGCCATAACCTAGTAGGAAACCTTCATGAGACTTAGGAGCAAATTTAGAACGACGATGCTTATCAAGAATGTAGCACTTTGAGCCGAATACTCGAAAGTATCCAACTTGGGGTTTGTTACCGGTGAGGAGCTCGTATGCCGTCTTGCCGAGTAGCTTGTGAAGATACAAGCGATTTGTTGCATGACAAGCTGTCTCAACCGCTTCTGCCCAAAAGTGCTTCGGTGTCTTGTACTCATCAAGCATCGTTCTCGCCATTTCGATGAGCGTCCGGTTCTTCCTCTCAACAACTCCATTTTGTTGAGGTGTGTACGTAGCCGAGAACTCGTGTGAAATCCCTTCTTCGTCAAGAAAGGTGTCCACATTTGCGTTCTTGAACTCCGTTCCGTTGTCGCTGCGAACCTTCTTGATCTTCACTTCAAATTGATTTTGGGCCTTCCTAGCGAAGTTTTTGAAGATCTTTTGGACCTGCGATTTATCATCGAGAAAGAACACCCACGTAAATCTTGAAAAATCATCAACTATAACTAGACCAAAAGAATTTCCACCGAGACTCTTGTAAGAGTTGGGACCAAAAAGATCCATGTGAAGTAGCTCGAGTGGCCTCCTTGTGGTCATGATGTTCTTCACGGGATGCCTTCCTCCAACCTGTTTACCTGCTTGACAAGCACTGCAAAGTCTATCCTTATCAAATATGACATCGTTAACACCAAGGATATGATTCCCTTTAATAAGCTTGTCAAGGTTTCACATACCAACATGACCTAGTCGTCTATGCCATAACCAACCTTTTGAGGATTTAGCAATGAAGCAAGTTTTAGGTTGAGCCTTTTTAGTGAAATCAACAATGTATAGATCACCTCTACGCACACCGGTAAAGACCATTTTATGATTGTCTCGACGAAACACTTGGCAATCTACTTCAGTAAATAGGACATTGAAACCGAAATCAGCAAGTCTAGATACTGAAAGTAGGTTGTATCCAAGAGATTCAACGAGCATGACATTTTGTATGGAGCTATCATGTGATATGGCCACCTTACCGAGGCCAACCACCTTACCCTTGGAGTTGTCACCGAAAGTGACATACTTTCGAGGACTATCATTTTCAGCAAGCTCACGAAACATGTCTTTATCTCCGGTCATGTGATCGATACATCCACTATCAAGAACCCATTCCTTTCCTCCTGACATATATCCTCGAAGATTTGCCATAAGACCAAAGTGTCTCATTGCATCATCAAGATCGAAGTCACTATCATCGTCCTCATCATAGTATCCATGTTCAACATCATCATGTGGTGGATCAAATCCTAGAGAGGGTAATTCGTTAGAGTGAGTTTGACAATGATCTTGCTTATGAATTTTTATAGCTTCGGAAATAATATCACTAATAATTCCAACATCTCCTTTGGCACACATAAGGTTTGTAAGTTCAAATAGACGATCACCAAACATAGGATCACTAGTATTTATCTTACTCAAAGCAATATACTTATGGAGAATTTCATCTAGATTTTTCAAGGAATAATTTGGAAAGCGTTCCTCAAGAAATTTCCATATAGTGTAGGCACACTTAAGAGTAAGCAAGTTTATAATCAAGTTTCTAGGCAATCCTCTAATAATAAGATTAATAGCTCTAAGATTCCTAATCATGTCAATTGACTCATCAAGGGTAGGATGCATAGGATCAACATGAGGTGCACAAGGGCTAGCAATGTACTTGTTCAAATGATATTGATTGAAAATCACAAGCATCTCATTTTTTCCACTCATGAAAATACTCTCCATCAAGAATAGGCACTCTATGTCTAAGACTCCCCAAAGTAGACTCATCCATCTTCCTCCAGTGGTGATTAAACCAAGGCAATGGAGACCAATGCTCTGATACCACTTGTAGGACCTTGAGAAGAGGTGTCTAGACGGGGGGTGATTAGACACTAGGTGCGAAAGTTGCAGTTTTTAAGTTCTTTAAGTTTAAGTGGAGTTTAGGCACAAGTTTCTCATTCACAATACATAACAAGCAAGCATGCAAAGAGTATATGAGCAGCGGAAAGTAAAGCATGCAACTTGCAAGAATGTAAAGGGAAGGGTTTTGGAGGATTCAAACGCAATTGGAGACACGAATGTTTTTGGCGTGGTTCCGCTAGGTGGTGCTATCGTACATCCACGTTGGTGGAGACTTCAACCCATGAAGGGTAACGGTTGCGCGAGTCCACGGAGGGCTCCACCCACGAAGGGTCCACGAAGAAGCAACCTTGTCTATCCCACCATGACCATCGCCCACGAAGGACTTGCCTCACTAGCGGTAGATCTTCACGAAGTAGGCGATCTCCTTGCCCTTACAAACTCCTTGGTTCAACTCCACAATCTTGTCGGAGGCTCCCAAGTGACACCTAGCCAATCTAGGAGACACCACTCTCCAAGAAGTAACAAATGGTGCGTTGATGATGAACTCCTTGCTCTTGTGCTTCAAATGATAGTCTCCCCAACACTCAACTCTCTCTCATAGGATTTGGATCTGGTGTAAAGAAGATTTGAGTGGAAAGCAACTTGGGGAAGGCTAGAGATCAAGATTCATATGGTAGGAATGGAATATCTTGGCCTCAACACATGAGTAGGTGGTTCTCTCTCAGAACTGGTAAGTTGGAAGTGTAGGTTTGTTCTGATGGCTCTCTCCACGAATGAAGAGGAGGTGGAGGGGTATATATAGCCTCCACACAAAATCTAATCGTTACACACAATTCACCAAACTCGGTGGGACCGAATCAACAAACTTGGTCGGACCAATTTAGTAAACCTAGTGACCATTAGGATTTTCGGTGGGACCGATATGCAACTCGGTAGGACCGATATGGTTAGGGTCAGGGCATAACGTAGTCTCGGTAAGACCGATTACACAAACTCGGTGGGACCGATTTTGGTAATTAGCTAACCAGATAGTTGGTCAGGCAAACTCGGTTGGACCGATTACACAAACTCGGTAGGACCGATTTTGTTAATGAGCCAACCAGGAAGTTTGCATTGTAATCTCGGTAGTACCGATTGCTCAAACTCGGTGAGACCGATTTTGATAATGGACATACATAGAGAGATTACAATCCCATCTCGGTGAGACCGAGATCCCTATCGGTGAGACCGATTTGTCTAGGGTTTGTGGCAGTGGCTATGTCATCTGAACTCGGTGGCGCCGGATAGAAAGAATCAGTGGGGCCGAGTTTGACTTTAGGTTTAGGACATATGTGTGGAAGTGGGAAAGTAGTTGAGGGTTTTGGAGCATATCACTAAGCACTGTGGAACAAGAAACTCATTAAGCAACACCTCATCCCTCCTTGATAGTATTGGCTTTTCCTATAGACTCAATGTGATCTTGGATCACTAAAATGTAAAATGAAGAGTCTTGAGCTTGAAGCTTGAGCCAATCCTTTGTCCTTAGCATCTTGAAGGAATTCCCACATCCCTTAGTCCATGCCACTCCATTGTTGAACTTATCTGAAACATACTAGATAAAAGTGTTAGTCCAACAAGAGATATGTTGACATTAATTACCAAAACCACCTAGGGAGCACTTGTGCTTTCAGGAGCGCCTCTGTCCTTCACGCGTGGGGTGTTGTGAGAGTCCACCTCATAGCTACGTTCGCATGCCCTTCGGCCTGCCGAACGCGGCTGCTGCCCACCAGTGCCTGATGAGGAGCGTCCTGGAAGCTCAGGTGGCCAGGCACCACGCATTCCTGGAGGAGATGGAGATGGACCTCGAGGAGTCGCCCGGACCCTTAGAGCCTCCCGAGGCTCAGGGCTCTGATAGCTCGTGAGGGTTGGCTTCTTCGCCACGCGTCGTCCACTACTTCAGTAGCACTTCATCCCCAACGGTATCAGGTGACATCTTTTCAAGTTCTATCTTCAGCTGGGAGCGCCCGCAGGGCCGCATCGTTTCCAGGTCGCGTGGGTCCATCCCTGCGGCATGTATCCGTTTTGCTTATGATCTTTATCTACCTTGTCAGGGGCGCCCCTCGGGCTGCATTATCCCCAGAGCTGCTCGGGCCTGACACAGTGGCGTCTGCCTTTTTCTGCATCTATCTAAATGAATTCGATCCTCTGAGCTTAACCTGGTCCTCATGATTATCATCTGCTGCTTATCGTGGACCTCTCCGCTCGCATGCAAAGTGCTTGCACGTTAAAAGGGGGGCACCTGAGCATCATGACTCATGGGCTCTTACTGTCTCTCCAGCCCTCACCCCCTGGCCTTAACCCACGGCATCACGACCTATCATACTAGTGGCGGCTGAGCTCGCTCGAGGGCTAGGACCTGCGGACATAGAGCATTTGCAATTTAACGACCCTGCAAGAACACACCATTGATAAAGGCCCAGAGCCAGGCGCAACCCGCCTCGAGGTAGGGCCTCGTGAGTCCCGCGCTGGCTCACGGGTGCCGAGATACACCTCTCCTAGCCCTACCGTGCCGGTCATGTGTCAGGGCAGGGCTGTACACGCCCCGGGGTCTCCTCCCGGAGGGGAGCCCCCTCCCACGTACCAGTGGAAGCACCATGCTCCGCGCTTGCTAACGACACTGCCGAGGAGCGGCTCTACCCGTACACATACGGAAGCGCTATGCTCCACACTGGTGATAAACAACTAAGGGCGGCCCACGGCCGTATCAACCTCAGGGAGCACAGAGCTCAGTGTCTGGCACCATCGCAACGCCTCACCTCGGGAGTGCCGTGCGAGGGGGCTGGACACAGGGGCTGCGCCCGGGCTACGCCCAAACGCACGCCACCCAGCCAGGTCCCTCGGACTTGGTCGTCGCGCGCCTCTCCCCGAGCGGAGCCAAGGTACGAAGACTCGTTTGCATGTCAAGGGGGACTCCTGAGCATCGCGACTCAGGAGCCTAACTGGTCGCGTAGCCCCTCACTCCTTAGTCCCGTCCTAGTTTCCGGTCAGGGCTAACGACGGCTGAGGTATGCGCGGGGCCGGGCCCTGCCGACGTAGAACGACAAATCCACTCCTATGCCTCCCTTCCCTACTTGTTGTTTGCGCGTCAAGGGGGACTCCTCAGCATCGCGACTAAGGAGCCTAACTTGCCACCTAGCCCCTCACGCCTTAGTCCCGTCCTGGTTTTCGGCCGGGGCTAACGGCGGCTGAGGTATGCGCGGGGTCGGGCCCTGCCGACGTAGAACACAAGCAAGTAGGCAGGAAAGACGCAAATTCTAGGGAATTCAAAAGCAAATATTACAAGCCATAGAGTGTTTTCACAACACTAAACACAAGTTTAAACGCCTCCACGAGGCATGGTGCATCTTGCAGGAATTTAAACAAGACAAAAGACGCAAGGGGATCACTTTCCAGTGGCGCTACCGCCTGCGGTGGAGTCGCACCGGGCGGCTCCGCCTCCTGAAGCCGCGGAACCAGCGGCGTCACGCTTAGGCAAGGTGCTTAAGGCGCGCAACCTCCCCAGCAAAGCCTCAGCTCAGCCCTTCATGGCCTCAGCAGCAGTGGCGGCAAGGTCAATGCTCACAGGTTCCATCAGGCTGTCGAGGTCGACGTTGGGGTCGCGAAGGTAGACGTGGCTGAAGACGCGCGTCAGCGCTATAGACAACAGGGCACGCGCCTCGGCCTCGGCCGTAGGGCCAAGCCATCCGCGGCATCCTCAAGCGCGCGGACCAAGAAGGGAAGCAGCTCGGCAGGGCCGTCCTCTTCGCCAGCCAACGGCTCCTCTAAGCCGCCCTCATAGAGTGTCTTCAGCGCAGCTCGAGCCTTCTCCTCCAGCTTGGCGAAAGCCACTCGATCCTCGGCTAGGACCTCCGCCTTGCGGTCTAGCTCGGTCCTGTCCACCTTCAGCACCTACTCCGGCGTCTCCAACCAGCCATGGTGGTCACCAAGCTCGGCGTCTCGGTCCTTGACGGCAACCTCCCGAGCCTTCATCTCCTCCTCCTTCTCCTGGCGGATGCGGACCTCCTTCGCGAGCTCATCGCGCAGGTCTTGCAGCTCGACCTCCAGCACCTTGCAGCGGCCCCGGGCGTCCGCAGCGTCGCCCTGGGCAGCATCGTGAGCAGCCTTGGCCTGGCGGACGACTTGCTTCTCCTCGTTGGAGGCAGACGCAGCCTGGCTCAACGCCGCTCGGACAGAGGCGGCAGAGCGAGCCCAACCGGAAGTTAGCTCCAGGCGCCCGACCACCAGGCGGGGGTCCATGCTCTGGAGATCCTCCCACAGCCGGCTCAGTTTGTTGGCGGCCTGGGCCAAGACGGCGGAAGGATCAGAAGAGACGGGAACCGGTGGAGTAGGCGGAGAGGATGGCAGCATGATCACGGCTTGGGAGGAAGGAGCCTCTCGGGCCTTGGGCGTCTCAGCGGCAGCATCAAGCCCAGGCACCTCCAGGGTTAGCGGGGCCACGGGGGCCGACTCCTCTCCAGAGTGTCCCTGTTGGGCTCGCGAGGACGACCGGGCAGGGGAGGCACGAACCTTGATGCCTCTTTTCCCCACAGACGGAGGCACAACCTCGGCAGACGAACTCGCTTCAAGCGGGGTTGCAGAAGCCCCTTTCAACTTCTTCGCTACAGGCGCCGGCCTGACCAAAGAGTGCAGACGTCAAGTCTCAGCGGCAGAAACAAAGCGCGGATCGAGCACTTACTGGTCGTCGTTCGCGGGCTCAAGCAGCCTCCGGCCAAACTTGAAGCCCGAGAGCCTGCAGCTGGGATCAGCCTTGGGAGGCACGGAAGCAGAGGATGCATCGGGAGGGCCGGAGCTAGCCTCAGACCGCCCCGGTGCCAGAGCGGATCCTGGGAGCACCAGCCCCGACCTGTCTTTCCTCGGGACCAGGGGACAATCCTCCCCTCCTCGCCTGGCGCTGGCCTCGTCGTCGTCCGGCATGGAGCGGAGGGCATGGGACCTGTGCCGGGGGAAGGACTCCTCCGACTCCCTGCCAGTCGCCTCAGAGTCAGACTCTTCTTCCTCCTCCTCTTCCTCCTCCTCCTCCTCTTCTTCCTCCTCACTCCCGCCGGAGTCACTTGAGGACACATTCACCATTGGCAACGCCATCAGATCCCTGAGAGCCACAGCGGGCACCAGCCCCTCACTGTTGAAGGTGGGCATGGCGTTCACCGCCTGCTCCCAGTCACCATGAAGAAACAAGGGGACAGGAGCATCGTCCGGCCTCGCCACGTCTCCCCCGACCAAGGAGTGGAGGGCCGCGACCAGATATTCATTGGCCAGGGCTGCAGAGCTCGAGCGAAGGGCAGCATCCGCCTCTGCAAGCCTCCACAACGGGAGCGAGTGCTCCCGGAGTGGAGCCACCCGGTGCTCCAGAAACTCCCTCAAGAGTGTGGCCCCGATCAGCTTCGCCGCCCCCAGGTTGCCTGGCCTCAGGTCCGCGTCCATCCTTTCCAGCACCGCCCTCGCGCGGGGGTCAACAAGCTCCGTGCGGGACCACGCATCGACAGCTTTGGGCTGCCTCGTAGGCAGCACAAGTCGGGGGTGGATGCGCCCGGCGTCCACCATGACCCACTTGCTCCAGAAGCCTTCGATCCTCTTCCCGGTCTTCGAGATGGCGTTGGAGCCAGAGTATGCAATAAAACTCGCGCATGCGGAGATGGGGCCGCGAGAAACCCAGAGTTAAAAGTTATGGTGCAGCAAGGCCACCGAGGGTTTTATCCCAACATGAGCCTCACAATAGTAGGCGAAGATCGCCAGGAGAAGAACAGAGTTGGGGTGGAGGTGCAGAGCTTGCAAGTTGTACAAGCGAAGAACAACAAGGAAGAACTCGGAAAAAGGGGCCACCAGACCGGCGACGATGGCGCTCACGAACAGCGGGTAAAAGGTGCTCTCCTTGCCTTCAGGTTGGTTGGAGCCGGCCTTGAACACGGTCGCTCCCGCGTTGCCCTGCGACACCGTCCTCAGGCGCATGAGGGCAAGATTCTTCTCCGACACATTCGGGGGATCCAGGGCCGGCGAGTACCAGGCCTCTGTCGGAGTCTTGCAGGGCGCCATGGCTCGTCGGATAGGAAGGATTGAGGCAGATCTGGAGGATTTCGGAAGCAGGAAGGAGAAGGGCAAGAAAGGGGATCTGGAGCAAGGCAAGCGAGAACAAAGAAGGTCAGTCTAGCCCGGGCACCTCTTTCTGTCAGATGGGCGGTTGCCGATGCATCGTGGGGAAGCGGAGACGCCCACGTCCAATCAACCGCCACACGACACCCAAGGCCGCAGGCTGATGGGGCCCGCGGCGCTCCGCACTTGCCCCTTCGCTTCTTTGCTAAGCCAAGTCTGGGCGCGCCTTGGGCCCGGGGGCTACTGTCGGCGTTCTGGGAACGGGGGTCCCCAGACTTGCTTGCCTGTGGCCTGCGGCGTGGCTCAAGTGGGGGTCCAACGCAGCCCAGCTTCATCAGCTCAAGCTCAAGACCCTCCCGAGGGGCCAAGCCTCATGGGGCGTATGACAGGAAGCTTCCTCAGGAGCAGCCTCCCCAGGCAGGCTCGCGAGGAGGCAGAGAGATCAAGGCAGGGCACCTCCCGAGGGGCCCATGACGCAAGCCATGACAGTCGAGGCCAGGCGAGCACCGGCCTGTGCAGGGTCTTTGTTTCCCTTTCGGTGCAAAGGGGGCAATCATAGGCCGAGGCATCAGGCAAAGGTTACCGTTTTGGTGCAACAACACCACCAGAACGGCGGGATGGAGGTCATCATGGAGACCAGGGCGGCGTCACCGTCAGGGCCTTTGGCAGCCGAAGACCAACTTTAGCCAGGATAAGTGTACCAGATGTTCCCCTTCAAAATGGCCAATTGTTGGCGCCCTTCCCGCTCATTATTTGGGAAGAGGCCCAGAGCCTCCACCTATAAATAGGACTAGCCACCCACTGGGTAGAGGCATCTGGAGATCGACCAGAGTGAGAGAGAGAGAGAAGCGACTGAACTCACCCAAGCAGTTCATCGCACCAGCTCAAGAACAGCCCCTCGCGAGGCTGTTCTCCCTTTGTACTGTGCACTATCAGCCCCTGAGACAATCCACCACACCACACACTGGAGTAGGGTATCTGTAACACCCCGGATGTAACTTTCCCTCTTTGTATCTCCAACTCTTGCCATTTTCGGCTATGTGATATGATATTCCCTCTGTGGTTGGGTTTTGTATTTTGTTTTGCATTTTATTCATGTCATGCATGTCATATCATGTCATCATGTGCATCTCATTTGCATACGTGTTCGTCTCATGCACCCGAGCATTTTCCCCGTTGTCCGTTTCACAATCTGACACTCCCACATGCACCGGCGCACTCCTCTTGTCTCTTTTAGTGTGCGGGTGTTGAACGTTCTCGGAATGGACCGAGCCTTGCCAAGTGGCCCTGGTATAGCACCGGTAGACCACCTGTCAAGTTTCGGGTCATTCGGAGCTCATTTGGTACTCCAACGGTTAACCGCACAACCGCAAAGGCCTCTTTTGAGTTGCAGCCCAACACCCCTCCAAAACAGCCCAATAACCCATCTAAGTCACTTCCATGCTCTCCGTCGTCGGATCACGATCGTGTGGGCGAAAACCACACCTCATTTGGACACTCCTATCTCCCTCTACCTATAAATATGTGCTTCCCCCCGGATTTTTCGCAGTCCAACCCTAGCCCCGCTCCTCTCCGCAGCCGGACACGTCCGGACGGAGCCGGACGCGTCTGCTCGCCGCCTCCCGATGAATCGGGAGCCGCCACGTGGCCCGCTCCGCCGCCCCCGCACCACCGGCCCGCCTGGCCCGTTCCCGGCCCCCGCGGCCCGCGCC
>NC_057795.1:114211734-114221123 GCF_018294505.1 Triticum aestivum
GACGCCACCGGCGCCGGATCCGGCCAGATCCGGCCGCCCCGACCCTCGCCGGAGTCGTCTCCGTCCTCAACTCCGGCAGCCGCGTCCCCGAGCCGCCGCACGCCTCGATCCGCGCCCAGATCCGATCTGGACCCTGGTTGATTTCTCCCCCCGAAATTCGTCTGTCCTTTTCTGTCATTATTTCTGTTGCATGTTCATCGCACCACAACTTTGCACCCGTGACTCCGTTTTGGGCGTGTAGCATACTGAATTGTTCGCCCCGACGAGTACAACATTTCATCTCATTGCATCATTTTCATTTGAGTTCATCTTGATGCCCGAAATGCTGTTGGAAGAGTGCTTCATAATGTTAGTTTCAGATTCTTATCAGAACATGCACTTTTGTCATTTTTGCCATGATTGATGTGTGCATCCTATGTACTTGATCCCTACATGTGTTTTGAACTATGCCATGTCTTCTTTACAGAGGTACTTGCCATGTATTTTTGTGATCAATGTGGTGACTAGCACAAGCATGCAAACTAGGCTCCGTGATATTGCTGATTTTAGTCCCTGTTCTGCTGTTATTTTGATGCCATGTAAACATGATGCTACAGAGAGATCCATGCATATTTTCAGATACTTCAGTAAGGGTGTTTTGAACATATGGTTATGATCTATCCATCCATGTCCCTGGTTGCAATTATGGAGTAGTCTAGCATGTCATTTTCGTGCTCTACTTTTGCTTCAAAATGTTTCCTGGCAGATTGTTTACATGTTATTCAATTTTGCCAAGGTTGTTGTAGTCGATCCGTGTATGCTATGATGTTGTTAGTGCCATGCACAACTTCTATGCCATGTATTCTTGATGGATGTATGCTTAGTTTATCATGAAATGCTCTGTAGTGAGTGCATCGAGCTCGCGAAGATGCCTTCGTAATTCTGTCAATGACATACTCTGTTTGCTGAATCTGTTAACGTAACTTGCTATGTTTACATGGGTGCCATCATATTCTCTTGTCCTTTTTGGCTTATGGTTAGTAAGGGAATTTTGATCTATGCTTTGAGTATATTCATGCCATGCCTTGTTTTGCTATTATAAGTTCCTGTAGCATATTGATAACTTGCTCTAAACATTGCTTCGTGATGCTGTTTATGCCATGTCCAACCTGATATTTTTTGCACTTTCATCATGCTTGTTTGAACCTGTTGTGATGTGTTTTAGCCGTAGCTCAGTGTTCCTCTTTTGTTAAGCACCTCCTGTAGATCACTGCCATATGTTTTTTTATGTTGGGGTGTTGTAGCATAGTTTCTTGTTGCATGCTAAGTAGCATCGTGCTGTTAATCGCAGCTTTGTGCCATTCTTGTTTTGCTTGCCATTTGCAAACCGTGCATCCGTTCCCGGTGATCCTTATATCGATTTCAACCGAAATCATCTCATCTTTCCACCGGCATACTTGGTTTTCCAAGTTGATGCATTGTTCATCCTTTTCCCTCTCGAAGCACGCATATGCATTGCATATCACATCTCGCATCTCATGACATGTATTGCATCATGTTGCTTGTGCATTGCACCGTGATTTATTGTGGTTCCTTGCTTGTGTTCTTGATTTGGGTAGAGCCAGGAGATGAGTACGTGCATGAGAAACCTGTTGAGTACGCTAACGAGGATCAAGCCTTCGACAACTCTGAGAACCTTGCAGGCAAGATGACCATACCTTCGATATCACTTCTATCTTTGTTTGCTAGTACTCGCTCTATCGCTATGTTAGCTCTACCTGCCTTTGTTTATCATGCCTCCCTATTGCCATGTCAAACCTCTAACCATCCTGTCCTAGCAAACCGTTGTTTGGCTATGTCACCGCTTTTGCTCAGCCCCTCTTATAGCGTTGCTAGTTGCAGGTGAAGATGAAGTTTGTTCCTGGTCGGAACATGGATATTCTAGGATATCACAATATCTCCTGTTTAATTAATGCACCTTATATACTTGGTAAAGGGTGGAAGGCTCGGCCTTATGCCTGGTGACTTGTTCCACTCTTGCCGCCCTAGTTTCCGTCATACCGGTGTTATGTTCCTTGATTTTGCGTTCCTTACACGGTTGCGTGATTTATGGGACCCCCTTAACAGTTTGCTTTGAATAAACCTCCTCCAGCAAGGCCCAAACTTGGTTTTACCATTTGCCACCTAAGTCCTTTTCCCTTGGGTTTTCGCGAGCCCGAGGGTCATCTTTATATTAGACCCCCCCGGGCCAGTGCTCCTTCGAGTGTTGGTCCGAACCGAGCCGCCCGCGGGGCCACCTCGGGGAAACTCGAAGTCTGGTTTTACTCGTAGCCTGTCTCATCCGGTGTGCCCTGAGAACGAGATATGTGCAGCTCCTATCGGGATTTGTCGGCACAGTCAGGTGGTCTTGCTGGTCTTGTTTTACCATTGTCGAAATGTTTTGCGAACCGGGATTCCGAGGCTGATCGGGTCTTCCCGGGAGAAGGTTTATCCTTCGTTGACCGTGAGAGGTTGTGATGGGCTGAGTTGGGACACCCTTGCAGGGTATATTATCTTTCGAAAGCCGTGCCCACGGTTATGAGGCAGATGGGAATTTGTTAATGTCCGGTTGTAGATAACTTGACACTTGACTTCATTAAAATGCATCAACCGTGTGTGTAGCCGTGATGGTCTCTTCTCGGCGGAGTCCGGGAAGTGACCACGGTTCGAGTTATGTTTGACGTAAGTAGTTTCAAGATCACTTCTCGAACGCTTCTAGCTTCTCGACCATTGCGTTGCTTCTCTTCTCGCTCTCACTTGCGTATGTTAGCCACCATATATGCTTAGTGCTTGCCGCAGCTCCACCATATTACCCCTTTTCCTACCTATGAGCTTAAATAGTCTTGATCTCGCGGGTGTGAGATTGCTGAGTCCCCGTGGCTCACAGATTCTACCAAAACAGATGCAGGTGCCGAGGATACCAGCGCAGATGGCGCAACTGAGCTGAAGTGGGAGTTTGATGAGGCCCTTGGTCGTTACTATGTATCATTTCCAGGTGATCAGTAGAGGTGCCCAGTCAGGACGATCGGGGATCTAGCATTTGGGGTTGTCTTCTTTTCATTTGAATTTGACCATAGCCTGTCTATGAGTGTATTTGAATGATGTATGATCTTAATTTATGTATTGTGTGAAGTGGCGATTGTAAGCCAACTCTCTTTATCCCATTCTTGTTCATTACATGGGATTGTGTGAAGATGACCCTTCTTTCGACAAAACCACCATGCGGTTATGCCTCTAAGTCGTGCTTCGACACGTGGGAGATATAGCCGCATCGTGGGTGTTACAAGTTGGTAATCAGAGCCATCCCTGACTTAGGAGCCCCCTGCTTGATTGTTTGCTGGCGATGTTGAGTCTAGAACAAAAATGTTTTGAGTCTTAGGACTATATATATCGGAGAGTAGGATTCTTTTACTCCTCAGTCCCTTCGTCGCTCTGGTGAGGTCTCCTGACGTAGATGTTTTGACTGTCCTCTTCTCAAATTTCACTAAAAAAAATTTAGGATCACGCAGGTATCTTGGAATCGTTCCGATGGTTTTGTGACGAGAACATTGTTCTTGGTGCCTCCTGTCTATTATGTGGCTTTGACCCGGGGAGTCGAGCTCTGAGGTGTTTTCGTCACAATTTTATCGTTGCAGTTCTGGAATACCTGAGTTTTGTCGACATTGAAAATCTCTTTTATGCAGTTGTTGGTGAGATAACCTCGACGCCACCCAGTACTGGGGCGGGAGTTCGGGAGTATTGCCATAACTCGTATAACGGATGCTTTTCGAAGGTTGAGGTACACGATTTCCGAAGGTTTCTTGGTTATGTGTTGACGGATGGATACAGCTGGATGTATGGATTGTTAGGTGAGATATATTGCTTCCCCTGTATCCCCAACACCTGATTGCATAACCAGAAAGTTTCGGGAGTTTATAGGTGGGATTCAAGTAGCTCTAGCATTTCTTCCCGCAGATATTTGGTTTGTGATTGGATAATCCTTACCACTTATTTGTTCCAGTTGTACCTTGTTTATTTCATTCATCAATCTCTTATCAAGTGGTTTCTCACCTAAATGGACGTGTGATGTTTGCTTTGGAATTCATTCGTTCATCCTTGTTTGAATGTTTATTGTGAAGACTATATGTTGCAATTTCTATCCGTTGATTCAACTTGTCTATCTGTCTATCAAGATGCTAACGGATGTCACCCTCTTCAGGATGGCTCCGCCAACGCGTCAGAATCCGGAACGCAATGATGGGAGTCAGGCGAACCCTGCACCTCCACCTCCGCCTCCGGAGGCATGGCAAGCTTTGATGGCAGCCACAAACGCCAATGCGCAGATGATGATTCAGCTCATGCAAGAGCGCAACCAAGGCCAAGGCAACCAAGGGAATGAAGGTCAAGGGCAGTTCAATCATCAGCCTCTATTTCCTACCCTCAACCAATTCCTTGCAAATCAGCCAAAGTCTTTCAGCTACTGTGTCGAGGCCACAGACGCCGATGATTGGCTCGTGGATATCAACAAGCATTTTGAATGCAGCAATGTCAGGCCTGAGGACTATGTCAAGTTCGCTTCTTTTCAGCTCAAGGATCAGGCAGCTGATTGGTTCCAGCAATACAAGGATTCCAGAGGAGGTCGAGTGATTACTTGGACTGACTTCTGTCGGGACTTTAAAGCTCACCACATTCCTACCAGTGCTGTTGAGAGCAAGCGTGAGGAGTTCCGCAATCTCAAGCAAGGCAACATGTCAGTGTACGAATACAACAAGCAGTTTCAGAAACTTGCTCGCTTCGCTAAGCAAGATGTTCCTGATGAGAAGAGTATGATCTATCAATTCAGAGGTGGCCTTAGAGAGGATCTGCAGTTAGCTCTCGTTCTTGTTGAGCCTACTCAGTTTGGTCAATTCTACAATATGGCACTCAAGCAAGAAGGTGCTTAGCTCAAGTGTGAGGCTTCTAAGAAGAGAATCGGGGATGCAGTGCAATGTTCTTCTTCCTCACAAGTGGCAGCTAAGCAGCGGAAGTTCTACCTTCCTCCTCCTCCGTTTCGTCAGCCTTACCAACAGAAGAACTCAGGTGGTCGTGGATCTTCCCACCCACCCAACCCAGGCTATCAGAACAAGTCTCAGTCTCAAGCTCCAAGGTCAAATGCTCCTTATCATCGTCCGCTCTCAGAAGTAACTTGCAACAAGTGCCAGCAGAAAGGTCACTACGCGAACAAATGCTTCAATCAAAGGCGCCTTCCTCCTCCTCCTCCTGTGAGATCTTCAAGCAATGCTGTGGTCAAGCATAATCCAAAGTCTGCAAAGGTGAACATGATGAATGTAGCTCAGGTAGAGGATTCTTCAGATGTGATATTGGGTAATCTTCCTGTTAATGATATTCCTGCAAAAGTCTTATTTGATACCGGTGCATCGCATTCTTTCATGTCATATCCTTTTGCATCGAAGCACAATTTTGACACAGAGGAGTTACCTAGAGCAATGCAAGTTATTTCTCCGGCTAAGCATTTGAGATCTACCTTATTGGTTCCGAATGTCGGTATCAAGATGGGCGACTACAAATTTCTGGCTAAACCAATTGTTCTTGGTGACTCTGATATTGATCTAATTCTTGGGATGGACTGGCTTTCTAAGCACAAGGCTCATCATGATTGTGCTGCCAGGCAAATTCAATTGACACACCCTTCTGAGGATGTTATCATCTATGCCGCTCGTGATGAAAACGTTCGGTTGTTTTCTCTTAATGAGAAGGGCGAGTTGGATGCTATTTCTCAAATTCCAGTCGTTTGTGAGTACCAAGATGTCTTTCCAGAAGAGCTTCCGGGTATGCCTCCTCATGGGCCAGTCGAGTTCGTTATTGATCTTGAGCCTGGTACTGAGCCCGTTTGCAAGCGTCCATACAAGCTTGGACCCAAGGAGCTGAAGGAGTTGAAGAAGCAGCTCGATGAACAAGAGCGTCTGGGTTTGATCAGACCGAGTTCTTCTCCATGGGGTTGTGGAGTTCTTTTTGTCCAGAAGAAGGATGGCACGGACCGACTTTGTGTCGATTACCGTCCATTGAACAAGAAGACAATCAAGAACAAGTATCCACTTCCCAACATCAATGAGCTTTTCGAGCAACTCAAAGGTGCTAAAGTATTCTCCAAGCTTGACCTTCGTATGGGTTATCATCAGATTCGCGTTCGTGAACAAGATATTCCCAAGACAGCATTCAGAACAAGTTATGGTTCTTATGAATATACTGTCATGTCTTTCGGCCTTGTCAATGCTCCTCCACCGTTCTCTCACATGATGAACTTTATCTTCAACCCCTACACCAATGAATTCGTTCTGGTGTATCTCGATGATATTTTGATCTTCTCCAAGAATAAGTCGGATCATGCCAAACATTTGCGATTGGTGCTCGACAAGCTCAGAGAGCATCAATTCTATGTGAAGTTTTCCAAATGTCAGTTCTGGCTTGATGAAGTTATTTACGTTGGTCATATCATCCTCTGCCAAGGGCATTGCTGTTAATCCCGCGAAGGTGTCTGCAGTGGTGAATTGGGAACCTCCTCAGAATGTCAAGCAGCTCCGCAGTTTTCTTGGTCTTGCAAGCTATTGCCGAAGATTCGTTGAGAACTTCTCTAAGATTGCAAAGCCTCTTTCCAACCTCCTCCAGAAGCATGTCAAGTATGTTTGGACGCCTGAGTGTGACGTCGCTTTCAACACCCTCAAAGAGAAGCTAGTCACAGCTCCTGTCTTGACTCCTCCTGATGAATCCAAGCCATTCGAAGTTTTCTGTGATGCTTCCCTTCAAGGTCTCGGTGTTGTGTTGATGCAAGAAAAAAAAGTTGTGGCCTATACCTCTCGTCAGTTGAGGCCCAACGAAAAGAACTACCCCACTCAAGATCTTGAGTTGGCGGCAGTTGTCCATGCATTGATAACATGGAGACATCTCTTATTGGGAAGGCAAGTGGACATTTTCACCGATCACAAGAGCCTCAAGTATATCTTCACTCAACCCAACCTTAACCTCAGGCAAACTCGATGGGTCGAAATGATTCAAGAGTACAATCCGAGTATTGAATATACTCCTGGCAAGGCGAATGTGATTGCGGATGCTCTGAGCAGAAAGGCTTATTGCAACAGTCTAATTCTCAAGCCATTTCAACCAGATCTTTGTGAAGCCTTCCGCAAGCTGAATCTTCAAGTTGTTCCTCAAGGCTGTCTTGCCAACCTCATAGTCTCTCCTACTTTGGAAGATATAATTCGTGAGGCACAACTCCTGGATACCATGGTGAAGAAGGTGAAACGTGGTATTGACAAGGGCATTCCCAAATACAAGTGCTATCGCTTGGATGACAAAGATACTCTTTTCTTCGAGGATAGAATTGTGGTTCCTAAAGGTGATCTAAGGAAAGTCATCATGAACGAGGCACACAATTCCCTCCTATCCATTCATCCTGGAAGTACAAAGATGTACCATGACCTCAAACAGTCGTATTGGTGGACTCGAATGAAGCGAGAGATTGCTCAATTCGTGAATGAATGTGATGTCTGCAGAAGAGTGAAAGCAGAACACCAATGACCAGCTGGTCTCCTCCAACCTCTTGCTATTCCAGAATGGAAGTTTGACCATATCGAGATGGATTTCGTGACTGGTTTTCCTAAGTCCAAACGTGGAAATGATGCTATCTTCGTTGTCATTGACAAGCTTACTAAAGTGGCTCATTTTCTTTCTATCAAAGAATCTATCACAACAGCTCAGCTGGCAGAGCTATACACCTCCAGAATTGTCTCCTTGCACGTCATTCCACAATTGATATCTTCAGATCGTGGAAGCATCTTCACTTTTAAGTTCTGGGACTCCTTTCAGAAGGCCATGGGCTCCAACATTCGTTTTAGCACAGCTTTCCATCCTCAAACAAGTGGCCAAGTCGAGCGAGTCAATCAAATCCTTGAAGATATGCTCAGGGCTTGTGTCATTTCCTTCGGTATGAAGTGGGAAGATTGTCTTCCATATGCCGAGTTCTCCTACAACAACAGCTTCCAAGCGAGTTCGGGCAATGCCCCATTCGAAATTCTCTATGGCAGAAAGTGCCGTACTCCTCTCAATTGGTCCGAGATAGGTGAACACCAACTTCTTGGCAACGACTTGATCACAGAAGCCGAAGATATGTGCAAAGTCATTTGTGAGAATCTCAAAGCCGCACAATCGCGACAGAAGAGTTACTATGATAGCGAGCACCGTGACTTGGCTTTTGAAATCGGAGACCATGTCTACCTCCGCGTCTCTCCAATGAAAGGCACTCGTCGCTTTGGTATCAAAGGGAAGCTTTCCCCTAGATACGTGGGTCCTTTCAAGATCATTGGCAAAAGAGGCGACCTCGCCTATCAACTTGAGCTTCCGTCCAACTTCGTGAACGTGCACGATGTGTTTCACGTGTCACAACTCCGCAAGTGCTTCAAGACTCCTGAGCGCACTATCAACTTCGAAGAGATTGACCTCCAAGAAGATCTCTCTTATCATGAGCACCCCATTGCTATTCTTGAAGAAACTGAGCAAAAGACTCGCAACAAGTCGATCAAATTCCTGAAAGTGAAGTGGTCACACCATTCCGACCGAGAAGCCACCTGGGAGCGCGAGGATCACCTCCTTTCCGAATATCCGGAGTTGTTTCAGTCCTAGATCTCGGGACGAGATCCTCTTGTAGTGGTGGAGTGTTGTAACACCTCGGATGTAACTTTCCCTCTTTGTATCTCCAACTCTTGCCATTTTCGGCTATGTGATATGATATTCCCTCCGTGGTTGGGTTTTGTCTTTTGTTTTGCATTTTATTCATGTCATGCATGTCATATCATGTCATCATGTGCATCTCATTTGCATACGTGTTCGTCTCATGCACCCGAGCATTTTCCCCGTTGTCCGTTTCGCAATCCGACACTCCCACATGCACCGGTGCACTCCTCTTGTCTCTTTTCGTGTGCGGGTGTTGAACGTTCTCGGAAAGGACCGAGCCTTGCCAAGTGGCCCTGGTATAGCACCGGTAGACCACCTGTCAAGTTTCGGGTCATTTGGAGCTCGTTTGGTACTCCAACGGTTAACCACACAACCGCAAAGGCCTCTTTTGAGTTGCAGCCCAACACCCCTCCAAAACAGTCCAATAACCCATATAAGTCACTTCCATGCTCTTCATTGTCGGATCACGATCGTGTGGGCGAAAACCGCACCTCATTTGGTCACTCCTAGCTCCCTCTACCTATAAATATGTGCTTCCCCCCGGATTTTTCGCAGTCCAACCCTAGCCCCGCTCCTCTCCGCAGCCGGACACGTCCGGACGGAGCCGGACGCGTCCGCCCGCCGCCGCCCGGCGAATCGGGAGCCGCCACATGGCCCGCTCCGCC